>NW_004444026.1:11179431-11203555 GCF_000243295.1 Trichechus manatus latirostris
ACGGCGTGGTGTTTCTGCCTAGAGCGCCATCTTGCCGGAAGTCTTTAATGTAATTTTTAAATATGTCTTATTTTATATTCTAGATTGTAATGTTACTTGATGGCAGGGAGTATGTAACATTTATTTCTGTTTCATCCAAAGTCCCTAGCACATTGCTCATACATAATGTTGTTGTTAGTTGCTTTCGAGTCAGCTCCCATTCATGGCACCTTATGCATAACAGAACAAAACATTGCCTTGTCCTTGACCATCTTCATGATCATTGGTCTGTTTGAGTCCATTGTTGTAACTATTGTTTGTCAGTCCATCTCATTGAAAGTCTCCCTTGTTTTTGCTGATCCTCTACTTTACCAAACATGATATCCTTTTGTTGTGATCCATACAGAGTAGGTAATAAATAAACAGTCACTAAATTAACAGAGAAAATTCAGCACTTGAAGCAGAATGGAAAATGCCACTCTGAAAATAGGATGTCTGGAGGAACTATTGCTGATTACAGAGTAGAGAGATTGCAAAAAACAATCCTTCCTTATTTGTACATTTTGCCAAGGCTCAGACATGGCTGTGGCATCTTCAACAAGGAATAATAAATTAATACAAGAAGTACACACAGTTCTACCCTATATTACCGCCGTATGTTTCTTATATTATCTTTGTGTGTGTGTGTGATTGACAAGTCTTGTATATTTAGCTTAACTGTTCATTCTGGGAGCTCTTCCAGAAATATCATAAGATTAGCTCACTTATGAAACTTGAGAAATTTTATTACATGATTAGTACTAGTAATAACAAAAACTAGTTAACAAAGAGAAACATTGATTCAGGACCGACAGAGCTCTATGGGATCAGTTGTTGTCTGAAAGGTGATTGGAGGCTGTACTAGAAGAGCCAGTGAGCAGAGCTTTGACATTTTTAAGGCAGTCTGAGCCAAGAATTATGGAAACATAGGCCTTAGGGAAAATAACTTCCAGCTTTTTACATTTCCTTATAAAGTTTCAGAATTATTTTTTAAAATAAAATTCCATCACTTTCCATATTATTTTGGAACTGGATGGTCATAGAATCAAGCCACTGTTCTTTGTGTGACTTGCACAGTTATACGTATGGCCTTTCCATTAGTCTGACTGGTTTGGCAATAAAGCCACACCTGAAAATATGGGGCTGTCAAAAAAATCCAGCCTCTTGTTTTTATTGCCAACATATCACGCTTTCATAACAATACCAAATTTGAGAGTCCAAGATTGTGAAGTCCACTTGTGTTAATAAACTTTCATAGAACGCTTAGTGGGTAAAAGATAATTTTCATTTATTCCGAGACTAGAAACTTCATTGGATTTTTCACAGAGCGGTGAGTGATATTAGAAACACATTATAAAAATCCCTAGAATATGAAGACATGATTTAAATCTTGATAAGTTATTAACTGATAGTTTGATATTTGATTTCTTATACTCATATATGATATGCAGAAGATTTATCAGGGAAAAAATAAGCAAAAAAAATTTTTTTTCTTTGATTTTTACTAGCCTACACAGGCAAAACAAAGTTGAAAACTCACTATCAAACATGTATCCCATGAGCTTAAGTCACGTTAAATGAAGAAATATAACAATACTTTGTAAAACTGTAAGTAGCTGTATGTTGTTAAGTGCCATCCAGTTGATTTAGATTCACAGCCACTCCACGTGACAGAGTAGAATTGCCCCATAGTTTTTTCTTGGTTACACTCTTTACAGGAGCAAATCCCAGGTTCAAACCGCCAACCTTTCGCTTAGCAGTTGAGGGTTTAACTGTTGCACTACCAGGGCTTTTTAACTACCTATGTAGATGAGTTGTTATTATCACCTGTTACTCATTACCATCAAGTTGATTCCTACTCTAGCGACCCTATAGGATAGAGTAGAACTGCTCTATAGGGTTTACAAGGAGCGGCTGGTGGATTCAAACTGCTGACCTTTTGGTTGGCAGCTGAGCTCTTAAGCACTGCACCACCAGACATAAACACATACACCCATATGGAATTCATAAAGATGTAGTACCACCTTAACAAATTTATTATGTCATTTCTTTAATAGTGAAAACTGAATGTGTCTATAGTTCTATGAAGAAACATAAAGAGTTAAATTCAGAAAAATAAGAGAAAGCACAGACTCAGAATTCTCTAGTGTGACATACTACAGATTATTCCTACAAAACAAAAATTTCATTGGATTGACTTGTCTAACCTGAGAATATGGCACTACAAAGACAGTAGGATGAAGATAGCTTGGTGATTCATCTATTTTCTTTATTTAATTTTATTTTTGGTACAAGTTTTCTTAATCTCCCTGCCTCTCAACCTTCTCATCTATGCTTTAAAATAGCTGTTGATCCTCTGGTCTTATATAGATGATTTTTTTTTTTTTTTTAAGAAACTCAATTCTAAGGGTAACAATCTTTACTCTTTGGGCTAAACTGTTACTTAGTTTAAAGCTGACTTCAGGGGATAATTTTGATTCAACATTTCAAGAGCAACTCAGGGCCATAGTCTCAGGGGCTCTTCCAGTTTCAATAGGTCCAGTAAGTCTGGGTTCTTTAACAATTTGAAGTTCTGTTCCACATTTTTCTCCTTTTTTATCAGGATTTATCTATTGTGTTCCTGATCAGAACATTCAGTAGTGTTAGCCAGGCATCATCTAGTTTTTTTGGCCTCAAGGTAAAGGAGGCAGTGATTGATGTAGTCCTGTAGTCCAGTTCCTTCTATGCTTCTTGGGTTTCCTTCTTTCTTTTATATTCCAGATGAATAAAGATCAATAGATGTGTCTTAGATGGCCACTAATATGCTTTAAGACCCCAGATACTGTTCATTATACTGGGAGGTAGAACATAAACATTAATAACTACATTATGCCAATTGATTGGGTTGTCCCAGGAGACCACGGCCAGAAGCCCCCAAACCAAAAGAACTAATCCCATGAGGTGATTGATTATGTCTAATTAGTATCAGTATCTGTAACCCTTCCCTCATTTTTTTGGGAGGGGTGTTGTTACTGTTGCAAAACCATACACAACCTAGCATTTTCTTGTTTATCCCTTTTCGCTACATACAACTTATTGACATCAGTTACATCAGTCATGTTGTACAAACTGAACCCATATTTGATGCAACTTTTCCTATTTCTATAAACAAAAAGTGACTACTACCTAGGAAGTACTTCTCCCTCCCCCCACTCCCACCCCTGGTAACCAGTAATGAACATTAATTTCTAATATATTTACCCATTCATATCATTTCATAAAAGTGAAAGCATACAATATTTATTTTTTGTGTGATTGATTTATTTCACTTAACATAATGCACTCCAGGTTCATCTACATTGTAAGATGTTTTGGGAGCTCATTCTTCTTTATCACTGAGTAGTATTCCATTGTATGTAGGTACACACCCATTTTTACTTATCCATTGACTTCTCCATTCATCTGTTCATCGGCACTTAGGTTTTTCCTTTTTTTTCTTTTTTGCTATTGTGAATAGGGCTGCAACGAACATAGGTGTGCATATGTCTGTTTGTGTCCCTTCTATTAGATGTATATATCTAGGAGTGGAATTGCTGGGTCATATTACAGTTCTACCTCTAGGTTTTTAAGGAACTGCCAAATTGTTTTCCACAACGGCTCTACCATTTTGCATTCCCATCAGCAACGGATGAGGTTCCAAATTCTCCGCATTCCCTTCAACATTTATTTTCCTTTTTTTTTAAATCTTAGCCATCTTAGCGGGAGGGAAATGATATCTCATTGTGGTTTTGATTTGCATTTCTCTAATGGCTAATGGTGTTGAGCATCTTTTCATGTGTCTGTTGGCCATTTAAACATCCTCTTTGGTGAAGTGTCTGTTCATGGACTCATCTATTTTCAATAGATGTATTGTATTCTAAATGGAAGGCTTTCCTATTCCAAAATATCACACCCAAACTCAAACTCTTTGAACAATTTAACTTCATATGTCTTTTTTTTTTTTACAGAAACTTAAAGGTAGCCTCTAATACACTGTGGAGTTTTAATAAAGGTCCACCAAAATTGTAAAATGGACTCTCTCCTCTGTTTATCAGTCTTACTGGGACCTCCAGATCCAGTTCAAGTCTCATCTTCTTCAGGCTTCCATGGGCAGAAAGGAAAATTAAAAATCACCTCATCTGGCCGTACCATTTTATAGATGAGAAAACTGAGATGTAGGGAAGTTAAATGAATTGGATTGTTGCTCTGAGGTCAAAATCCAAACCTTCCAAATAAAGTCTCATCCTCTTTCCTGGAGTCTTCACTGACCCCAGTGAACTTCTCAGATTTTGAAAATTACAAAATTAATGCAATTTAGAAAGATAGTGTTCTAGGAAATGGGTGAAATGTTCTAGGACCCTAGCCTAGTGGGTCTTTCTGACAAAGAAAATAGATTTAAGAGGTTTGCTGGATATAAAACCTCACTCTGTTCCTGGAGAGTTAGCTGATGGGGTGATGATGGCAATCACAACAGGAAGGGAACAACCTCCCTGCCAACATTATTGTATCTTACCTTTGATACCAAGAATCAGTGTATGTTCTAGAACACTGATCTTGAAACTGGGCCCATCAATGGGCTTCTGGGGTCAATACCCTGCACCTAAAAATCCACACAGAATTTTGTTTATTTGCATTTTTTTGGGAATTCAGTTCATAGTTTTCCTCAGATTTTCTAAGAGCTTTGGAGGCAAGAAAAGTTGAAAAGCTCTGATCTAGACTTTTAAAAGGAAGCAAATGCTCCTATAAAACTATAAAGTTGATACTTTTATCTTTGGCATTTCCAGCCTCTCCTTTCTGTGATATTTTTCCTTTATTAACAATACTTATACCCCACCATTTCAGAAACTCAGAGGTCTCATGGTCTTTTTTTTCCCCTCTTCAAAGCTTACTTTCAGGGAACAAAACCACCACCACAACAAAAAACCCTCAAAACTCTTCACTCTCCCACTGTGATGTATTTGATCAATAAGGCCATCATCTGCCTACTCTTTTCTGCCTGACTGAGCTGGGGGCGTGTGGGGGTACAACCCTTCCTGCTTCAGTAATGAGAGGATGTCCTCAACATTCCTTGGCTCCTTGCCATCCTCTCTTTTATGCTAGATTTAATGATTACACTTGGACCGTAGTTCTCTTCCTCTGTTTATCATAGTAACTTTCTAGAAAACATCAGGCTTTTTCTGTGGAAGTTAGGGTGTAGAGCAAGTGTCCTGACCAGACCATGCTGGAAGTTGAGGGGTTAGCCTGAAGTGAGGTAGAGTGGTGGATAGCATTGGTGCTCAGATGTTTACTGTAGAAATAGCCTTGTGTGGGACTGTAGAGAAACCAGGCCTTTGTTTTACAGGCTAGAAGACAACCAGGGAAATAGGAATATATCTTTTAGGCTTCCAACAAGAAAGAGATGGCATACTTAAGAAGACTTTAATAAAGGAGGGGGTCCCTGGCTGTGCAAATGGTTAATGCATTTAGCTGTTAACTGAAAGGCTGGAAGTTAATTCTACCCAGAGGCACCTCAGAAGAAAGGCTTGGTGATCTATTTCCAAAATAATCAGACATTAAAAACCCTATGGAGCACAGTTCTACTCTGACACACATGGGTTGTCATGAGTTGGAATCAACAGATTTGGTTTTGGTTTTCATTAAGGGATCTATTTACAAAAGTTTGGTCAGGGTTTAAGGAAACTAATAAAGAGTAGTGTATGACCCTGGGGCCATTTGTCCATAAATATGAGGGTTTATTTATGGACTGTCAATTTTATTTCATTGATCTAAATGTCTATTTTTTTATGCCAGAATCATACTGTCTTGATTACTGTAGCTTTGTAGCAAGTTTGAAATCAGGAAGTGTGAGTCCTCCAACTTTGTTCTTCTTTTTCAAGATTATTTTGGCTATTCTGGGTCCCTTGAATTTTCACATGAATTTTAGGGTCAGCTTGTCAATTACCACAAAGACGCCAGTTGAGATTTTGATAGATACTGCATTTAATCTGTCTCAATTTAGAGAGTATTGCAGTTTTAACCATATTCAGTCTTCTAACAAACAAACATGAGATCATTTTTATTATAAGCACTATATATATAATTTTTTCTTTTGCATCCCATGAGTTTGATAGATTATCTGCATTCTTACTAGTTTCTAAGGATTCCTTAATTTTTATGAATTTTTAGTTTGTTTACTTGACATTTAGGCATTTAGAAGTCTGTTTTTAAATTTCTGAACATATGAAAATTTTAAAAAATTTCCCTATCAGTTTCAAAATTAGTTATACTGTGGTCCAAAAACAAAATCTCTATGATACTATAATTTTGAAATTTGTTAATTCTTGCTTAATTACCTAATACATATCAATTTTTGTTAAGGTGCAGTCTGTGCTTGAAAATAATTCGAAACCATTTGTTTTGCAAGTGTATGTCCTACATATGTACTTTAGATATCTTCCCTCATTTTCAGTTCAAATCTTTTTTGTACATATTATTTTTTTCTCTACTTTATCTATAAATTACTAAGCAAAACCAAAAAACCTGCTTCCGTCAAGCTGAACCCAACTCATATGACTCAACGGCAATGGGTTTTTTGGTTTCGCTTAGTAATTTATAGATAAAGCAAAGAAAAAATTAATATGTACAAAAAAAGATTCACTCACCAGCAAAAAAAATGGTTTCAAATTATTTTTCAAGCACAGACTACACCTTAACAAAAATTGATAGTGTATTAGGTAATTAAGCAAGAATTAAAAAAAGGTATACCAAAAAAAAAAATCCCATTGCAGGTCAGGTTGATTCCTACTCATAGCAACCCTACAGGACAGAGTAGAACTGTCCCATAAGGATTCCAAGGAGTGGCTGATGGATTTGAACTGCTGACTTTATGGTTAGCAGTCTGAGCTCTTAACCACTGCACCACCAGGGTATAGATGTAATAAAACATTTTCTAATTATTTTAATCATTTGTGTGATATGGCCTCTTTAACGTAATAAAGAGAAGTCTATTCCCAACTGGGATTACACCCACAGGTACAGAGGTTTAGCAATTAGGATTTCAACACATATTCTGGGGGGCATAATACCATATATGTGTGGGGTGTTTTCTTAGGCAACAATAGATAACTGGTACAGCTGGCAATCATTCCCTCAAAACAATTCCATGGTCAAATAGCTTCTGGAAATTGTGCATACTATCCAGCTCTTGGCATGTCACCGGGCATAATAAACATATTAAAGCTTCTGACAAGTCTTACAGTAAAGGAAGCCATTGTTTAACTATTGCTTTCAATGAAACTCCACCCCCTTTTTTGTAGAAACGATGCTTAATATCTCAAAAAATCACAATGTTTCACAGGGCATATTGAGAAACATTTGCAGAATCCAGGGGTGGCAGCCCAGAATATTAGGCTAGAATAGGATGAAAATCAGTTTTACCTTGATGCTTCCTGAGTATCTAATTCTGAGCTAGAAGACTCTGCTCAAAATGCCATATGAAGTTCACCTAAGGTAAATACCAACAGGCTGAAACAGAACGAGAGCATCAGTAAGGAGCACAGAACTGTAGGTGATGTGCACATAGGGGCTCTGGAGAAGACAGTGAGCACTACACAGTTGACTCTGAAATCAAGCTTTGATGAGAAGTGATATAGACAAGTGTAACTGACTCACCTTGTAATGTGGTACAAGCCATTTCCTCTTGTACGCAAACATAGTAAGCTCTGTCCCTCTTTCCCATACAGAAATGGAGGGGAAAACATGGCTTTGGAGAAATTTGTTTTATAAGAGGAACTTCTGAGTGTGGTAGTGTGATTTTTTTTACCTGAGCCATAGCTCCAAACACTCAGCCCTCGAGTCCTCTATTCATCATACTATTGGGAGATGCTGCCTTCTCTCAGTCCATGCTGACACATCTCTTCTCCAGGCACTGGTCCATTTCTGTCTAGATTAAAAAGTGAGAAATATTATGACTGGAGCAGAGGTTTGCAAGGGGGAAAAAAAAACGCTATGAAAGTCAAGAGAAATGAGTTTATTCCTGCTTTGACATTAAGTGGTAGTAGGATATTTTTACAAAGTAACTTGACCTCCCTGACTTCAGCTTTCTTTTTAGGAAAATAAGTGGGTTTAGCTAGAAGGACTGGCAAGTATTCTTTCTACTTAATTAACTATTCTGCAGCTCAAATTTCTGCTATATTTAGCAGCATTTCTGATAGTGTGCTGTGGGAACATGTTTGATTTTAATGGCATCAATCTTTCCCTCCCCTGGTTCTATCTTCTCCCTCTCCCACATCTATTTCAAATTTTCTCACCCCACACACTATCAGTTAACTGCCTCCAGTAACGTCCCTTCTGCCTTTCACTAGTTCTAAATTCTAAATCTGTCTCCCCATTTCTTCATTAGCTACTCCCTCTCAGCCTCCAGCCTTGTATCCACATCATTAGCCATCAGTAGAACTGCGCCTTTTATGTCTTTAGCGTGTTATTCCTCTCTAAAAACGAAACCAAACCCATTGCTGTAGAGTTGATTCCGGCTCACAGCGCCCCTATAGGACAGACTAGAATTGCCTCTTGGGGTTTCCAAGGAGTGGCTGGTGGATTCAAACTGCCGACCTTTAGTTAGCAACCGTAGCTCTTAACCACTTTCTTACATGAAGCGCCTAGACAGAAAGATTAAATGAAATCTTGTCAATGAAGACATAAAGAGTGTCATTTAATCTGTTGTTTTATGATATTCAGGCTGCCTGTTCTTGATTGGAAAATTCTTGGAGAAGAATGTTCTACACTTGAGCAATGAATACAGACAGCTAAATTTTCATGCTTATTCTGGTACTTGCTGTGTAATCTTCAGTAAGGACTGCGGTATGATCTATGCTCATCCATGTGTCATTATGTAATAAATTAGCTGCTGTCCTACTTTGCTTTATTCTTTACAACACTTCACACATTAGGAGCTCATGTGAATTTCTTTAAGGTAAAAAAAAAATTAATGTCTGATGTGTTTTGTATTTTGTTTTTTATTGCCATCGTACCCTTGAGTAGTTAAAAATTGTACTGATATATAGAAAATAATGAATAATCATTTATGGAATGAATGAATGAAACTGGGTAAGAGATGTAAAAGTCAATGGGTATGGACAGTGTCATTTTCTATCAATAAATTGAAAGATTTATAGTAATAAATAAAACATTTGTTCACTTAAGAAAAACCAATGTTTAGAAAAAATTCATCAAGATTTTCCTGTACTTCCTGCTCTTCAGATTTATCTAAGAAATTTCCCAAATCTCTTTTTCTTAGAGGACATAAAGTTTTTAAATGTAAGTAAAATAAATCATGGTTTGTGGCAAATATCACCATGCTAAGTACTATGAAATGAATTATGTCTTCCCAAAAACTATGTTGAAGTCCTAACCCTGGTACCTCTGAATGTGACTCTGTTTGGAAATAGGTTCTTTGAAGATGTTACCAGTTAGCTTAACTTAAGGTCATACTGAAGTAGGGTGGGTTCTAATCTTATATGACTGGTGCCTTTATAAAACAGAAGAAGAAGCACAGAGACAGACAAGGAAGGATGCTGTACGACACTGCAGCTGCAAGCCAAGCAATGTCTGGAGCTACCAGAAGCTGGGAGAGAGGCATGGAACAGTTTCTCTTTCAGAGCCTCAGAAGGAATCAACATGGCTGACACCCTCATCTCTGGCTCCCAGATTCCAGAGCTGTAAGACAATAAATTTCTGTTCTTTAAAGCCACCCACTTTGTGGTATTTTGTTACAGCAGTCCTAGGAAACGAATACACTAAGTATTAACTTGATTTCAAATTTCAGCTGACTATGACTGCCAATTCTCAGTAGACAAGGATTGCATGAGCATGCTGTACTCAACAGAGTTAGGTTTACCAACAAGAAGTACATTTTTGTTTCCAGTCAAAGGTGTTTCCCACTTTAGTGAAAACTGGACTAATTTATACTTCTGTAATTTACACTAGGGCTCCCTAGGTGGCGCATACAGTTTGTACTCAACTGATAACCTAAAGGTTGAGGGTTCAAATCTATCCAGTGACACCATGGAACAAAAGGCCTGGCAATCTGCATCTGTAAAGATTACAGCCAAGAAAACCCTATGAAGCAGTCTTATTTTGTAACACATGGGCTTGCCATGAGTCAGAATTGACTCAATGGCAACTAACAACAACAAATTTACACTAATGTTGTTTTACATGTATGTCCCAGTAAACAGCAAGCTAACTAAGGCTGCGACCCAATATGCTAGTATCAATAGAAAATCCTGAACTACCAAAGGATGTTCTAGATACTACCAGATAATTTTTAAAATTGTATGTCTGTTTCCAAATTATAAGAGTGTGCACATTCTTGCACAAGAGTATTCTCTGCAACATTGCTTGTTATAATAAAAAGTTGGAACCAATTCCAACAAAAGGACATTACCTAAATTGTTGTATATTTATAAAAAGGAGTATTAGGCAGCAATACAAATGCTGCAGAACTGTATCTATTAATGTAAAATGATTTTCATAATAAAATTTCAAATGAAAAAGGATGTTGCAAAACTTATTCATACTTTGACCTCATTTTGGAAAAATACACATAGATGCGCAGAAAAATTTTCTAAGAGAATATATCCTGGAGTGATAACTTATCTTTGGTTGAGGGAAATTGGGAGCTTTTGAAAACATTTTTTTTGTTTGTTTATTAGTTCTTTCTGTTTTTCTATACTCAACATGAATTAACTTTATAATAATAATAGTAAAAACTTTCAGAAGGAATATTTGGCCATATGTGATATGGATAGAGATGCCTTCTGAATAAGATAATTTTTGCACTTTGGAATATAATTCAAGAAATGATAAACAATGTATACACCATATGCAAAACATTGAAATAATTTACCCTTCCTTCAGTAGTGGTGTGCTTGGCAATGTTAGGCATTCCAAAAACCAAAAAAAAAAAAAAAAAAATTATGATCAAGTCATTACCATCTTTTAAATCTTTATCAATTTGATAAGTGGAAAATATGTGTTTAGTTATATTCATATTTTGCATTTGAATATTTCAACAATTTGAAATTAATATATTAGACACAAATTCTAAGTTTATGTTTTTCTTTTCCATATAGTCAATTAGTAGAACTAATATCTGATATGAAATTATAACCTTATTATACACTAAATTCTTTGATATACTCTGGTCCATTTCCAGACTGTATATACTGTTCCAATTATCTATTACTATGCTTGTGCAAGGCTTTTAAATATTGTAATTTTACGATTGATTTTAACATCTGGTAAAAATTTACACTCACTTATACTCACTTTATTGAAGGGCCATTTACTGAAAGAAACAAAAAGAAACAGAGAGCTGTTAGGCGAGAAGGTTGAGAACATGAGTAACAGTGCTCTGGGACCCTTTACAAAGTTTTGACAGATAAGCTGATTATATATTTCTCTGGATCTCTAGATCAGTAATTCATGAAGACTTGTTTACATCCACAGACCAGGTTTCATCCACAGACCAAGCTTCGTCTGCCGACTAGTACTTCTAATCATGTTTTCTGATATGAATTTCCTTACTCCCTGCCATCCAGCTTTATTTCCTAGGAACAAGTATAAACAATGTAGAGCCCTCACGGAACTCCTTGGCTTCTGTGGGTCATGTTTCATTGTATTTATTCTGCTGTTCTGGCCCTGTTTACATGATATCACTGGGCGTCACTGTTTCTGATAAAGACCTTTCCTACAGTAATCACATTCCAAGGTGTACACACAATAGGTATGGTATGCCAAGCAATTCTGGGCAGTGATTCATTAGGAAACGCCTATTTTACACATTTGAGAGTGCTTATGCAAGTTTCCATGGTCTTCATAAGAAGATTGTACAAGACAATATTTGTCTGTGAACACTCCCACCTGCCATTTCTGTATTCTTTTTTTCCAAGTATTTTCTCCTAAAACTATATACCTTTTTCTCTCAAGAGTCCTGCCATCCTTGGTGATCTTTCTAAATGGAAGCTACTTTGATCAGTTTTTTCCTAAACTCTTAGTTCAAAATGTCTCTGTGCTTCCCGTACCAATCTGTCACCCCACCACTACCCTCTTTCCCAGTCTTTCCATTTTTTCTTCTGCATTGGCTGTCTTATTGTTTACAAAATCTTCATCACCTTCGACATGGCTTCACCTTGTTTGACTGACCATACCTAAGATGACAAGTACTTGCAACTTTTATTGAACAATCCTCATTATGCCACCTTCTAAGAATGATGGGCCTGGAATGCTGTGTTGGGTTGTTCTAATTTTCCACTGCTATTTATATACTTTACTCCTCTACATGTGTGCAAACACCTCATATACTCTTATGAAGTCAGGCAACCCTGTACATTTGCTTAACCCCAAGCTACTTCGTCATATTCACCCAGGATTTTGCACACATTTCACAATTTTTTCTTCCAAACCCAAGTTCCTGCCATTATCACAAGTGATTAAAATGTCTGTGTAATTCTACAGAAAACTCATCTCTCATTTCCTTGGTATTCAGTTGCATTTATTTTCTCTCCTCATAAACCACTCTCAGAAATGGATTCATTCTTGACCTGTTCGTTACTCTGTAATTCTCCAGTTTTGAAACATAGAAAAGGAATAGTGCTTATGATTTTTTAATTTATTTTATAAAACTAATAATGTTCATTTGAGACATTTTTAAGAAGGATATATAAACTACCAGTAAACTCATGATATTGGTAATGTGTCTGTCTTCCCGTCTATCTATCTATAATTCTTTCTCTCTACAACCACACCCACTCACTAACACACGTATACAAATATATGTGTATACACATGTATATATATTTTTCTGTGTCTGACTGAAGTGGAAACTGGAGCCTCTTCTGAACCAACCTGCTAGGAATAAATTTGTGCTCTTGATAAATGGCTACCTGGATGAGTTTTAAAAGTTGTAATGCTGGGGTCCAAGCTGATCTGGGCAATGAAAACCCAGTTTTAGCCATATTACCTCTCATAGTCTAAATGAAAGATGTCTTTAACTGCCTGTAGCTCTTGAGTAATTAATTATCAATGCTGAGGCTAGCAGCAGTGCAGCGACTATACTATAGGAGATCCAAGTTGTACTGTGTTTTGTGTATCTCCAAAGGATTTGGAGTGCCTGGAAGCAGAAAGACAAACTCCCTATGCTCAAATTACCATCTTATACAAGTGTTTTCTCTTTACAGGCGGCTCCCTTTTATCTACAGCCATTTAAGCGTGTTCTCTCCGTAAAGCTGTCTCCTCCTGTTATGTACAGATTTTTTAAACTTTTGAGGAAAATGCATGCTTTCTAAATTGTTTTATATACCTCTCAGAAAATTATTTTAAGAAGTATGCTGTTTATTTTTTGAGACTTCAGAGAAATAGTCCATTGCCTTAATTCTGCATACATTTTCATAGACTCCAAGTTGCTTATTGTGTATATATATATTCAACTTGAATGGACAGATATCTTTCTAGTTCTGGTGTTTCCTAATAGACATGTTGGCAGAACTGCCAGTACAGATTTATGGATTTCACACATCCAACATGTCCCTGGAATCTCCCACCTAACCCTTACCCCTCGTTATTAGCATATTACTTTGCTCTTAATTCACTGAGAAAATACCTGCCATGATGTACATACTTCTTCACTCTCAATATGCTTTTAAATGTTCCTGTTTCTGTAACCTTTCATAACTCATCATCTAGTCTAACCCTTTTACCTCCTTCCATAATCCAATCTCCTCTAGTACCTAATGAAACTAGCTCTAACCCCCACTCTGGAATTTTCATCCTTTTTCTGCACTCTTTCCTTTTAGCCTATAGACAGTCTGTTTTAGCTTAGAGGGGAAATCAACCTGATATGGAAGATGGGGAAGATTTTTTGGTCAGTCTGAATTTTCATGTATAAGCAGAATCCTGGTGGTACAGTGGTTAAGAGCTCAGCTGCTAACCAAAAGTTTAGCAGTTCAAATCCACCAGTCGCTCCTTGAAAACCCTATTGGACAGTTCTACTCTATCCTATAGGGTTGTTATGAGTCAGAATGACTCCACTCCAGCAACAGGTTTGGGTATTAGGCAGACCTTGAGTATAAGAATATGGGTATAAGCATAAGAAGCCTTTCTTCACTCCTGATTTATAACTGAGATTTCCCTGGGGGAGTTCAATTGTGAAATTAAAGCATAATGAATCCAAGCAGATATATGAAAAGTAAATTTATAAACAGAATGCCTCCAAAGGCCAAGAACATATGACTGCTACTGGAGGTGTGTGTATGGAAAGCAGGGAAGGGTGTAGGTCAGGCATGGAGCACAGAAAAAGTAGAATAATCACGGAGTTAAAAAGATGGGTTACCCCTGCCAAGATACGTCTGCTTGTTACTTGCATGAGATTATGCCAGTGGAGCATTAGCCTGATCCAACACAATATATCTCTGCTCATTACCTACTGCTTTGAAATTTAGATATTGTATGATGAGATGAAAGGCCACTTCCTGTTACTAATCTAAAGGACCTAATGGAAAGTAGCATATCTTAAAACACAACATAGCTAGTAATTAAGGGCCAGAGGGGTTATTGGCAGATTGTAAACTCAAAACCTAAGCAAGAAAGTAGCACCTTATGTAAATATAGTACCTGAAAAGTGATAACGAAGTCTCTTAATTTTCTTTCATAAAAATGTATTTACTAAGCTTAAAAGCAAATAGTTTCTTTCTTTTGTGTCACACTACCTACTTACCACAGGTGGGAACTTAATAAATTAGAGTAGGAAATCCTAAGACCATACTTTGGTTTTAGTGTTTAGAAGACTAACAGATTTTTTTCATTCTTTTCTTTTATGTCTCGGGGCTCATGACCTGTGGTTCATTTTCTCAGTGCCTTATCCATAATTATTGGCAGCAATCAGAGGCTCTGTTTGTTTTGTAAGAGTGATCACCCCCCCATTATTCATTAAATGCACATTTATTCAGTAACTACTATTTTCTAAGCAACCGAGGGTTTTTTTTTTTTTATATCTCCTGTGTTGTGTGTTGTCCTTCCTTTCACTGATGATGATCCTTGTCTACTATCTAGTTAGTGAATTCCCCTCCACTTCCCTCCCCACCCTCTAAAACTTCAAAGATAAACTGGGGTCTTACAGATTTAATGGTGATTAATACATATCCTGGAAACCCTAGTGGCATAGTGGTTAAGAGTTCGACCACTAACCAAAAGCTCAGCAGTTCGAATCCACCAGGCGCTCTTTGGAAACCGTGTCAGGCAGTTCTGCTCTGTCCTATAAAGTTACTATGAATCAGAATTGACTTGACCGCAACAGGTTTGTTTTTTTTTTTTTGGTTTTAATATATACCCTACAGGAGCCCTGGTGGCGCAGTGGTTAAGAGCTACACTGCTAACCAAAAGGTCAGCAGTTCAAATCCACCAGCTGCTCCTTGGACACCCTATGGGACAGTTCTACTCCGCTCTCTAAGGTTGCTATGAGTAAGAATTGGCTTGGCGGCAAAAAACAACAATGCATACCCTGAAGGAGATCTCAGTCTAGGCAAAGAAAAGTCTATCCTAATAACTTTGGAAATATCTTGATCTTTTGTGTTTATTTTTATATAAAAGTAAAATTATTAAATCAAAACAATTATACAATATTTGTAAAAGTAATACTATCCATTACTTACAAAATAATAAATACCCACACACTGAAACCTCTCTCTCTATATATATATATGTATATATATCTATATTTTGGTGATTATTGTTATTTTTTCTTTGAATAGGTTTTGAAAGCTTTATTTAGATTTTATCATTTTGTATAAAACTGTATTGTCTCATTTTTACCTTAGTACTAGAATGTAAATATTTCCCATAATAGTAAAACTCAATATAGGGTAATACGAAATTATGGCTTAATATTTCATTGAGTAGATATGCAGTATTTTATATACCAATCTTTCTATTTTTGGATGTTTAGTTTTAGTTTTACAGTTTTATAAATATTGTAATTAACATCTTGATGCATAAATCTCATTCTATGTTTCAGACAATTTCCTTAGGCTTATTGTTTAAAATACGAGAAAATATTGATGCATATTGAAATCTTGAAACTGACAGTGGCTAATCTGTCTTCTCTGGAAGGTTAGTTTCAAACTTTAAGTTTGTACTATTGTTGATTGTGTTACCCTAAATAGAGCTAGGGCTTGATCAGATACATTTTTCAACAAGTATACTATATACAACAAGTATACAGTATGTGAGTGGAGTAAAGAGAAGGAATGTGGTCACACTTGTGAAAAAGCCTGAGTTCCTTAAATCCCACAACACATCCCTTAGTAGCATCACCGAGAAGCATTTAGTTAGTGCCAAATATCTATCTGTAGGTCATTTCTAGGTACTGGACAAACAAAGAAGACACTGCCTCTGTCCTCAATGATCTTAAGGTCTGTCTTTGGGTTAAAAAAGTGGTACCTTTTCTGTCCATTCCAGAACCAAGTTTAAGAGCATAGCTGCCTAGAAAATACTATGTTTTAATTAAATAAAAATGTGTATTGAGGTTCACACACTAAATGATCTCAGAATTTGTCACACATACTCAGAAAAGACTTACTATCTGATATTTCAATGGTATTTCCTTCCCAGGGTTGTGGTGAAGATTGATATGGGCCAACATGAAACATCTGGTACATTCCAATCACTCAGTAAACATTTACTTCCTTTCTCTTTTCCCCTTGCAAAGTCGTTGCATCCCCTTGGCCTCAGTCTAGGGCCTGATAGGTGGTGACCAAATCATCATTTTCTCACAGTTCCAGTCTTTAGTGCTAACAACATTTGCTCTGCTTTCTGTATGGCATTATTTGAAATAACCAAATTGGAAAGCAGAAAGATTAGTGAGAATTCTGGAGTGACAAGAGATTTTTGTGCAGTTGTTTTGAGGAAAGTACAACCCTTCAAAAGTACAGTTTCTCTTTTCTCTTAGTGAATTGAGTACCTGGGAGTGTAACAGAATCATGAGGTCCTTTCGGGAACCCTGGTGGGGTAGTGGTTAAGAGGTACAGCTGCTAACCAAAAAAGGCCGGCAGTTTGAATCCACCAGGAGCTCCTTGTAAACCCTATCGGGCAGTTCTACTCTGTCAGAATCGACTCAAAGGCAATGGGTTTTTCGGGTTTTGGTGCTTCAGTAATACTCCACCTTGGGCACAATTCAAGACATGGTTGCTCATTCATATAAACTGATGGTTCTAAGTAATTATTTTTGAAATTATTTTGAAGTCTTTGAATGAAATCAGTATCCAGAACATGAAGCAGGAAGGTTATATTTATTTAATGAGAACCAATCTGAGTTATAGAAAACTATCCACATCCTATGCTACAGCTGAGTTCTTCTTTTCTTTCTCTCTCCCACTCCCAGCCTTTTGACCCATTCATTCCCAAGAGGGAGAGATCAATTACCATAAATATATGGTGTCTGAGGCCCTGAACACCATCACCCCACGTTGGTCTGTGTCTGTTTTTCCAAAAGTTTCCTTTTTGAGGTGTGCACTGAGAAGGAAAATAAAAGAGATAGGCTATCACACAGTGCTGCAGAAACTCTGCTCTAAGAAACTCCTTCCAAAGTACCAATACAAAGGCAACATTCAGACAATATCCTCCCTGAAACAACTAGTCCACATTTTCATTCTCTGTCTCCAGCTTGGCACTGTAGAGTGATTTCACTATCTTCCCTGCCAGCATCCCTAAAGGATTTGCTCTTTCTGGCAATCATCTCCCTGTGAATTGTCCCCCCTCTGGAATGGAGCCAAGCTCCAGGCAACCTCTGCTGGTGAATGTTACTGCAAAGAATTCTTTCACGAGGAATACATGGCTAGAGTCCAAGAAACAACTCCCTTAACAACTTTGGGCCTCAGTTTTCCTCATTTGTAACTTAGAGTTAACTAGTTGCCATCACGTTGACTGACTATGGTGACCTCATATGTGTTACAGTAGAACTGTGCTCCATAGCGTTTTCAATGGCTGATTTTTCAGAAGTAGATTACCGGGACTTTCTTCCATGGTGCCTCTGGATGGACTTAAACCACCAAACTTTAGTTTATCTGTTGAGCACATTAACCATTTGTACCACCAGGGACTCCAACTTAGAGTTAATGATATCTAAATTAAAATGTTTTTATAAGAATTAGTGACACTGTATGCAATGTGCTCAAAATGATACCAGGTATATATTAAAGAGAAGGGGGCTTTCCTAATATCTCATAAATTACAATATTTGGAAACACTGATTCAAAGCGGTAGTGCTCTTATTGTTGTTGTTAGGTACCATCAAGTCAGTTCCTACTCATAGTGATCCTATGTACAACAAAATTAAACACTGCCCGGTTCTGCGTCATCCTCACAATTGTTAAGCTCAAGCCCATTGTTGCAGCCACTATGTCAATCCATCTCCTTGAGTGTATTCCCTTTTTGCATTGACCCTCTGCTTTACCGAGCATGATGTCCTGCTCCAGGGACAGGCCCCTTCTGATAATATGTCCTAAGTATGTGAGACCAAGTCTTGCCATGCTTGCTTCTAAGGAGCATTCAGGCTGTACTACTTCCAAGAGAGATTTGTTCATTCTTCTGGCAGTCCATGGTATATTCAGTATTCTTCGCCAACACCATAATTCAAAGGCATCAAGTTTTCTTTGGTCTTCTTTATTCATTGTCCAGCTTTCATGTGGATATAAAGCAGTTGAAAACACCATGGCTTGGGTGAGGCACACCTTAGCCCTTAAAATAACATTTTGCTTTTTAACACTTTAAAAATGTCTTTTGCAGCAGACTTGCCCAATGAAAAAAGTTGCTTGATTTCTTGACTGCTGTTTCCATGGGCATTGATTGTGGATTCAAGTAAAATGAAATCGTTGACAACTTCATTCTTTTCTCCATTTATCATGATGTTGCTTACTGGACCAGTTGTGAGGATTTTTTTTTTTTTTTTTATGTTGAGGTATAATCCATACTGAAGACTGTGGTCTTTGATCTTCATCAGTAAGTGCTTCTAGTCCTCTTTGCTTTCAGCAAGCAAGGTTGTGTCATCTGCATATCACAGGTAGTTAACGAGTCTTCCCCCAATCCTGATGCTGCATTCTTCTTTATATAGTCCAGCTTCTCAGATTATTTCCTCAGCATACAGATTGAATAAGTGTGGTGAAAGGATACAACCCTGGCACACACCTTTCCTGATTTTGAACAAGACACTATCCCCTTGTTCTGTTCAAAAGACTGTCTCTTGGTCTATTAAAGTTCTGCATGAGCACTATTAAGTGTTCTTGAATTCCCATTCTTTGTAATGTTACCCATCATTTGTTATGATCCACACAGTCGAATGCCTTTGCATAGTCAATAAAACACAAGTAAACATCTGTCTGGTAGTCTCTGCTTTCAGCCAAGGTCCATCTGACATTAGCAATGATATCTCTCATTCCATGTCCTCTTCTGAACCCAGTTTGAATTTCTGGCAATTCCCTGTGGATGCACTACTGCAGCCGCTTTTGAATGATCCTCAGCAAAATTTTACTTTTATGTGATATTAATGATATTGTTCAGTAATGTCTGTATTCTGTTGGATCACCTTCCTTTGGAATGGGTACAAATATGGATCTTCTCCAGTAGGTTGGCCAGGTAGCTGTCATATCAGCATCCAAATTAGATTTTATCCCTCTCTGTTGTTTTTAAATAAATTATTTTATTTTATTGTTGACAATACACACAGCAAAAACATACACCAATTTAAGTTTCTGCATGTACAATTCAGTGACATTGATTACATTCTTCAAGTTATGCAATCATTCTCACCCTCTTCTGTTTTGTTCCTCCTCCATTAACATAAACTCTCTGTCCCCTAAGGTTCCAAGTTGCTGTTGTCAAGTTGATCCCATATAGATAGATACTACAAGAACATAATGCTCAAGTCAAACATTCTTTACTAATTAAGATAAACTACTGTTTGGTTTTAAGAATACTTCAGGGGACATCTCTGGTTTAAGATTTAAAGATTATCTTAGGGCAATAATTTCAGGGGTTCAGCCAGCCTCCATGGGTCCAGAAAATCTAGAGGCCATGATAATTTGAAATTCTGTTCTACATTTTCCCCCTCTTGATCAGTACTCTTCCATAGAATCTTTGATAAGAATGTTCAGTAATGGTACACGAGTATTGTCCAGTTCTTCTGTTCTCATGGCAAAGGAGGAAGTTGTTCATAAAGGCAATTAGCCACACATTCCATTTTATCCTCCTATTCCTGACTCTTCTTCTTCCTCTGTTGTTCTAGGAGAATTGTTGTTGTTGTTGTTAGGTGCTGTCAAGTTGTTTCCGACTCACAGTGACCCTATAGGACAGAATAGAACTACCCTATAGAGTTTCCAAGGATCAGTTGATGGATTCAAACTGCCGAACTTTTGGTTAGCAGCTGAGCTCTTAACCACAGAATAGAGACCAATTATTGTGCCTTGGATGGCTTCTTGCAAGATTTTAAGACCTCAAACTCTACACGACAAAGTAGGAGGTAGAACAGAAGCACTAAACATGTTATTAGGCCAATTAATTTGGATTTCCCATGAAACTGAAGCTATGACCTTAAATCTCCAAACCAAGGAACCAAATCCCATGAGGTGTTTGGTTGTGTATGAAGTCTCAGCAGCTGCTTTTGTTGTTGTTGTTGTAAATATATCTATAACACAACAATTGTCAATTCAACTTTAACAGGTGTACAACTTACTATAAGGAGCCTTGGTGGTGCAGTGGTTAAGTGCTTGGCTACTAACCTAAAGGTCAGCAGTTTGAACCCATCAGATGCTCCTCTGGAGAAAGATTTGGCAGTCTGCTTCCATAAAGATTACAGCCTTGGAATCCCTATGGGACAGTTATTTTCTGTCCTATAAGGGTTTGGTACAACTTATTGACATCAATTACAATTAATCAGCTGTGCAACACTTACCCTTAATCAATGCAGTTTTTCCATCACTATAAACTGGAACTCAGTGTTCTATAAGCAATAACTTACCCCTTCCCTCTCCATCCTGTCCTTGGTAATCACCAATAAATTTTGCTATCTATACATTTGCCTGTTTTTGTCTTTTCATAAAAGTAAGGTCATAAATGTATGCTGAGCAAATAATCCGAGATGTTGGACTATATGAAGAAGGATGGCACAGCAGGATTGGAGGAAGACTCATTAACAACCTACATTATGCCGATGACACAACCTTGCCTGCTGAAAGTTAAGAGGCCTTGAAGCACTTACTGATAAAGATCAAAAACTACAGCCTTCAGAATGGATTACACTTCAATATAAAGAAAACAAAAATCCTCACAACTAGACCAATAAGCAACACCATGATAAACAGGGAAAAGACTTAAGTTGTCAAGGATTTCATTTTACTTGGATCCACAATCCACACCCATGGAAGCAGCAGTCGAGAAATCAAATGACACTTTGCATTGGGCAACTCTGCTGCAAAAGACCTCTTTAAAGTGTTGAAAGCAAAGATGTCACCTTGAAGTCTAAGGTGCACCTGACCCAAGCTGTGGTGTTTTCAATTGCCTGCTATGCACAGGAAAACCAGATAATGAATAAAGACGACCAAAGAAGAACTGACGCCTTTGACCTGTGGTGTTGGAGAAGAGTGTTGAATATACCATGGAATGTCAAAAGAATGAACAAATCTGTCTTGGAAGAAGTGCAACCAGAATACCCTTAGAAACAAGGATGGTGAGACATAGTCTCACATAGTTTGGACATGTTGTCAGGAAGGACCAGTCCCTGGAGAAGTATATCATGCTTGGTGAAGTAGAGGGTCAGCGAGAAAGAGGAAGACCCTCAAAGAGATGGATTGACACAGTGTCTGCAACAATGAGTTTAAGTGTAACAATGATTGTGAGGATGGCACAGGACCAGGTAGTGTTTCGTTCTGTGGTACATAGGGTCACTATGAGTTGGAACCGACTCGATAGCACCTAAGAACAAGGCCATAAAATGTTTGTCATTTTGTGATTGATTAATTTCACTCAGCATAATGTCTTCAAGCTCCATCCATATTGTAGCGTGTATCAAGACTTCATTTCTCTTACTGGCTAAGTAGTATTCCATTGTATGTATGTACCACATTTTGTTTATCCACTCATCTGTTAATGGTCATTTAGGTTTTTCCCACCTTTGGCAATTGTGAGTAGTGCTACAATCAACATTGGTGTACAAATATTGGTTTGAGTCTCTGCATTTGATTCTTTTTGGTATACAGATTTCCTCTACTATCTGAAAATAGAGAGTTCCTCTGAAACCTTTCATAAGCTACAATGGCATAAAGAAAAGAGGCAATTACCATTAATTTATATGGGAAAATTTTTTAGCATTCCCAGACCCAAAGTAAATCAAGATGAAGCACAAATTCTCACAGATACAGTTAAAAAATACAGCAGCTTGATGCTGAGATGCTTAGTGTAGTTCCCGGAGAAGGAACTTGGTGACACCAATCTCGATGCTCTGGGTACACACTGCCTCTTAAAAGTCTCTGAATGCTATTTCCGCTTTTTGCCTTTTTTCATAAAAGTGAAAATCCTCTTCAGATTTCTTTCAATTATCGAAAACAGCTACTAAAGTAGGTCTTTCCGTCGGATTGGTGAAAAAATGGCACTCTAGGCAGAAGCACCACACCGTCCCTCCATAGCAAAGATCCAAAAAACTAAGACGAACAGAGAATACAAAAATCCCGAAACCCTAAAACATCAAATGAAGAGATAAAGAACTCAGCCAAGCACCAAATGGAGTGAGAAAACTGACAGAGAATGGAGAGTGAGGAGAGATTCACGCAGAGGTCCCCTACCAGCTAACACAGCGCAGATCTAACATGTTGGACTCCTATCGGAGACCAGCAAAAGGGGGTACAAGAAAGCAGCCTCACGGAGCGTTCAGCGGGAGATAAAACAACCGGTAATTTGCGATGTGTGCTTTCCCACTCCCCACCCTTCTTTGCCCTGGCTTGGCCTCCTCTGCTTCCCGCGGCCACGGTCTCTTGACCGGGAAGTGCCAGCTGCTTGGATTCCACACACCCAAGAGGGCGGCTCTCTAGGTGCCATTTGTTGGCTGTTGGTGATGCTTTTTTCCACTTCTTTGGATTTCTTCCTTGCCTCTGGCCATCTCCCCCTCCTTTTGCTCGAGTGCCTCGCTCCGGGCACCATCTTTGCTTCTTCCTGAGGGGTTGCAGAGCGCCGGCAATTTGTGATATACGGTTTCCCACTCTCTACACTTCATCACACACACTCGGCCTCCTCTGCTTCGCATGGACACAGTCTCTTGTCCAGAAACAGCAGCCCAAACTGGCTGGCTCTCTGAGTGACATTTGTTGGCTGCTGGTGTTGCCTTTTTTTTTCCTGCTTCTTTTGATTTCTTGCTTGCCTCTCGCCGCCTCCCCCTCCTTTCGCTCGAGTGCCTGGCTCCATGCGCCATCGTTGCTTCTTCCTGAGGGGCTGTGGAGCTCCATTTGAGTGTGGAGCGGCTTCCCAGTCTGGGCTACCGTGCTGGTGGGAACCTGGGGCTTTTGTTCGTTTGTTCATTTTGAATTGTTTGTTTGTTTTCTTTTCCTTTTCTTGAGTTGGGAGCCCTTTCTGGCCAGGCGGAGCTGCGTGGCAAGGAACTCCCCTTCAGCTTCCACAGACGTGCAGAGGGATCCCTGAGAACATTTCTTTTTTTTTTTCCCTGTTTTTTTGGGGGGCCTTTCTTGTACTTTTTTTTTTTTAATTTGCTTTGTTTTCTTTTCCCTCTTTTTCCCTTTTTGTCTTTCTTCATTGCTCAGTTTTTCATCCCTCTATATCTTCCTTCTCTTTCTGATCCCTGAATACCAGGCGTTGTATACCTCTATGCCTTCTAGCCAGTCTGTATTGCAACACCTGAGAGCAACTTCCCCAGACCTCATAGCTGCACCGGTGGGATCCCTGGGAACTTTGCCATTCTTTAACCTTTCTGATTTTTATTTATTCATTCTTTTCTTTTCTTCCTCTTCCCCTTTCTGTTTCTCTCCATTTCATAGTCTCTCATCTCTCCATTCCAACG
>NW_004444026.1:11210308-11223457 GCF_000243295.1 Trichechus manatus latirostris
GTTGTTAACCAATGTCATAAAACAACGTGTGTTCTACTGTTTCATGAGAAACTATTTGTTCTGTAAGCCTTCACCTGAAGTACAATAAAATATAAAAAAATAAAATAAAGTAGGTCTTTCCTAAAAATGAAGTGATAACGCAAATTTTCGAAAAGCTGGGGATACCTATATAGCTAGGAGTGGAATTTTTGAGTCTTGATCTATTTTTAATATAAAGCTTGAAAATGGATCATGTTCTTAGGATCTGCTCTTCAGGTAACCTTTAACTAAGAAAGGTTTGTGTAGAATACAGGATAAAATGAAACTTTTACAAATACCTTGCAGCAGTACATCAACAGGGAACTGCCAGAAATTCAAGCCAGATTCAAAAGAAGACGTGGAACGAGGGCCATCATTGCTGATGTCAGAAGAATCTTTGCTGAAAGCAGAGAACACCAGAAAGATATTTACCTGTGTTTTATTGACTGTGCAAAGGCATTCAACTGTATGGGTCATAAGAAATTATGTATAACATTTCTAAGAATAGGAATTCCAGAACACTTTATTGTGCTCTTGGGGAAGCTGTACATAGACCAAGAGGCAGTTGTTCAAACAGAACAAGGGATACTGCCTGGTTTAATCAGGAAAGATGTGTGTCAGGGTTGTATCCTTTCACCATACTTATTCAATCTGTATGCTAAGCAAATAATCCAAGAAGCTGGAATATACGAATAAGAATGCAGCATCAGGATTGGAGGAAGGCTCATAACATGCTGCAATATGCAGATGGCACAACCTGGCTTGCTGAAAGTGAAGAAGATTTGAAGCATGTACTGATGAAGACCAAAGATGACAAATTTTATTATGGCTTACTTCTTAACATAAAGAAAACAAAAACCCTCACAACTGGACCAATAAGCAACATCATGATAAACGGAGAAAAGTTTGAAGTTGTCAAAGATTTTGTTCTACTTGGATCCATAATCAACGCCCATGGAAGTAGCAGTCAAGAAATCAAGCGACATATTTTATTGGGCAAATCTGCTGCAAAAGAGCTCTTTGAAGTCTTAAAAATCAAAGATGCCACCTTGAGGACTAAGGTATGCCTGGCCCAAGTCATGGTATTTTGAATTGCCTCATGTGTTTGTGAAAGCTGGACAATGAGTAAGGAAGACAGAGGAAGAATTGATGCATTTGAATTATGATGTTGGCGAAGAATATTGAATATACCATGGATTACCAGAAGAATGAACAAATTTGTCTTGGAAGAAGTACAGCCTGAATGCTCCTTAGAAGCGAGGATGGTGAGACATCATCTCATGTACTTTGGACATGTTATTAGGAAAAACCAGTCCCTGGAGAAGGATGTCATGCTTTGTAAAGTAGAGGGTCAGCAAGAAAAAGGAAGACTCTCAACGGGATGGATTAACACTGTGGCTGCAACAATGGACTCAAACATAGTAATGATTTCATAGATGGCGCAGGACTGGGCAGTGTTTCCTTCTGTTGTACATGGGTTCACTATGAGCCAGAACAGACTCAAGGGCACCTAACAACAACAACAATGTCATTTAACCCTTACTAACTCTAGTTGAGAGGTGTGCTCAAAGTTAGGTGTTACGTGGCTTTGGAACTTAATTTTATCTGTAACTAAGACTTAAGAGAAAGTTATTGTCCCAGTGTAATACAGGAATTAAGTGGCATAGTGGGGACTTTAACGTGCATTTTCTAACTCAAGATTCCATAATCTTTTTCAAGATTCCACAGACAACTGTACTACTGAAATCATCAAAACTTTTTGAGGAGTAAAGAAGATCATGTATTTAAAGCATTAACCAAGATTCTGGCACTTAGCAATTGTTAAAAAATTAACTAGAATGATGATTATTAGTATCATTAGAGGAAATATTTTTTTTTTTTTAGTCTGCTGCCAACCTAATTGCTCTAAAATTCAAATCTGATTTTACACTGTTCCATATTTCCCCTTACAGTACTGGCACCCTGTAATACTATTTGTTAATCTGAAATATTACTATATATGTATATATATACAGCTACATATGTATATGTACATATATAGGTATATATATATGATACACATATACATACATATGTATGTATATGTACATAAACAAATCCACTGCCAGCAAGTCCATTTCAACTCATGGCAACCTCATGTGTTACAGAGCAGAACTGCTCCATAGGGTTTTCTCGGCTGTAATGTTTATGAAAGCAGATTGCCAGGTATTTCTTCCATGACATTGCAAGATGTGTTTGAACTGTCAACCTTTAGATTAGTAGTGGAGCAAAACCATTTTTGCCACCCAGGGAGTATATAAAAATTCTTTGTCATCGAGTCAATTCCAACTCATAGTGACCCCATAGGACACAGTAGAACTGTCCCATAGGGTTTCTAGGGAGTGGCTGGTGGACTCAAACTGTCAATCTTTTGGTTAGCAGCCAAAAGCTTAACCACTGTGCCAGCAGGGCCGCATATATATATATATGTAAGTATGTATGTATGTATATATTCCTAAGTTTGTATGTAATATGTATGTGTGTGTGTGTGTGTGTGTACATATCCTAAATATATACCTATAAAACCAAAAAACCAAACCCTCTACCGTTGACTTAAAGCTGAGTCAAAGTGACTCCACAGGGTTCCCAAGGCTTTAAATCTCTGTGGAAGCAGACTGCCACATCTTTCTCCCACGGAGCTGTTGGAGGTTTAGCACCAACGAAGTTTCAGTTAGCAGTCAATCAATTTAACCACTGCGCCAACAGGGCTCCTCAAATATATACCTATAGGATACTGTTAATAAATATATTAACATGTTTTATCACATGTTCTGAGTGCTAGTTTATGCTTATTCACATTCTACTGCAGTATTCTGATTTGACTATATTATGAAATGTATGTTATTCACTGGTGTATCTTCTATCCATTTATTTTATGTTTTGGCTAAGTTTTGTCTAACAATGAACGATAAAAGATGGAAATGACAATACTGTCTCTATCACAAAGAAACAAAGGGGGGAAATGGGCTCATGTCAAAATTCAACTTGTATCTTGATTCCTGCATCTTCAAGAAAATAACTAACGAAGCAAAAGATAAAACTCATTTAGAGATTGATATAAATCCTTTGATATTCTAAAGGGTATTATAAATATAACCACAGGCTATGAAGTCTGACCAAATATTATGATAATGACAGCTGGAAAAAACTGTGGTCAAGGGCATGCATTGACTACAGGAGATTGAAGAGAACAAAAGAACAATCGCCAATTGAAAATCCACATGCATCTCCACGCAGACTGTCATTCCCCATTTCCAGTGCACTCCCCACCTAAACAGGCAAGTGTGTAAGTTGCTATCCTAAGTTACTATACTCCTTAGAACCCATCAGTGGTACCCATTCCATCCAGGGTCAATGCCAAATGTACGACTTTGTGATATTTGGTAGCATCCATTCCCTTTCCCACAAGTACTTTTTGCTCCAGCAATACCATAATATTACCCGCCTTAAGTTAATGTGTTATAATACATCCTGTCTTAAATTCTCATAGTTAATTCCTCATTGACCTCGTTGTTCCTGCCTCTCATAATCTTCCCTGTCCTATTAGGGCTAAGCCTCTGACCTCTCTGCATAAACCTATCATAGCACTGAATACAATGTATTGTGATGATTAAAGGCAGTACCCACTTTGCACAATACCATGGTAACTGTTCTTGTTTCTTTCCCTCACCAGAATGTAAGCATTTCAAAGGAAGTAATCGTGCTTTTTTAATGATGATCCCAGTACCTAACACGTGTTGTTGTTGTTAGGTGCCATCCAGTCAGTTCTGACGCATAGTGACCCTATGTACAACAGAACAAAATACTGCCTGGTCCTGAGCCATCCTCACAATCGTTGCTATGTTTGAGCCCATTGTTGCAGCCACTGTGTCAATCCATCTCCTTGAGGGTCTTCCTCTTTTTCGCTGACCCTCTACTTTACCAAGCATCATGTCCTTCTCCAGGGACTGGTCCCTTATGATAACATGTCCAAAGTATGTGAGATGAAGTCTCACCATCCTCACTTCTAAGGAGCATTCTGGCTGTACTTCTTCCAAGACAGATTTGTTCATTCTTCTGGCAGTCCATGGTACATTCAATATTCTTTGCCAACACCATAATTCAAAGGCATCAATTCTTCATTGGTTTTCCTTATTCATTGCCCAGCTTTCCCATGCATATGAGGTGATTTAAAATATCATGGCTTGGGTCAGGCACGCCTTAGACCTAAAAGTGACATCTTTGCTTTTTAACACTTCAAAGAGGCCTTTTGCGGCACATTTGCCTAATGCGATACATCATTTCATTTCTCAACTGCTACTTCCATGAGTGTTGATTGTGGATCCAAGTAAAATGAAATCCTTGACAACTTCAGTCTTTTCTCCATTTACCAGATGTTGCTTATTGGACCGGTTATGAGGATTTTTGTTTTCTTTATGTTGAGGTGTAATCCATACTGAAGGCTGCAGTCTTTGATCTTCATCAGTAAGTGCTTCAAGTGCTCTTCGCTTTAAGCAAGCAGGGTTGTGTCATCTGCATATCACAGGTTGCCAATCCTAACGCCCTTTTCTTCTTCATATTGTCCAGTTTCTCAGATTATTTGTTCAGCACACAGACTGAATAAGTATGGTGAAAGGATACAACCCTGATGTATATCTTTCCTGGTTTTAATTCATGCAGTATCCCTTTGTTCTTTTCAAACGACTGTCTTATGGTCAATGTACAAGTTCTGCATGAGCATAATTAAGTGTTCTGGAATTCTCATTCTTAGCAATGTTATCCATAATTTGTTATTATCCACACAGTCGAATGCCTTTGCATAGTCAATGAAACATAGGTAAACATCCTTCTGGTATTCTCTGCTTTCAGTGAAGGTCCATCTGACATTATTAATGCTATCCCCCGTTCCAGGTCCTCTTCTGAATCTGGCTTGAACTTCTGGCAGTTCTGAGAAATTCATATTGAATGCATAATGATCTAATAAAGAACAAACGTAATGAATAAGTGGATTATTTTTCTTGTTCCCTTTCCCTGGAAAAGACACAGTATCGGACTATGGGTTTAAGGACCAAGAGGATTGTTAGATTCCCAATCCTGATAGTCGAAAATGCTCAATACCTAGATTTAAAAATTCATTGTGGTTGTTAGTTTATGCCTTTATGATCAGTTAGAGAAATCCTTTTTCACTGTAATCACTCTATCATAAGAATACGCTCCAGATGCATAATTGATGCATAATTTTAGTGCACCAGGAATGGTTTTGTGGTAATAACTTGTCCATGCTCACTCAGGGTTATTTCTATTCCATAGGAATTTTATATATACATATATATGTGTGTGTTTGTGTGTATATATATATATGCATATATATGTATATAAATACTATATATATATATATATATATATCTCAGAAGTAAGACTGGGCAGGTAAGTTAGCTATGTAAGTGGGAAGCACTAGATTATATAAGAGCTCAGAAGACAATCCAAAACCACCTATTGTTGTCAAGTTGAATTCCTACTCATAGTGGCCCTGTACAACAGAGTAAAACTGCCCCATAGGAGCCCTGGTAGCACAGTGGTTAAAAGCTAAGGAGAGATGCAGCTACTGACCAAAAGGTCAGCAGTTTGAATCCACCAGCCGCTCCTATGGGGGCAGTTCTGTTCTGTCCTATACGGTTGCTATGAGTCGGAATCAACTTGACAGCTAAGAGGTATAGGGTTTCCAAGGCTGTAAATCTTTATGGAAGCAGATTGCCACATCTTTCACTCCCAGAGCTGCTGGTGGGTTCAAACCACAGATCTCTCAGTTAGCAGTCAAGCAGTTAACCAGAAGATAATACCTAGTTCAAATTCCAACTCTGCCACTTACAATTAAAGTAACATTGGGCAAGCTGCTTAATCTTCTTGATCTAGAAAATGAGGACAACTGAGTCTTAATCTTTAAAATCCTTTTATCTTTTTAAATCCCAATTTTTCTATCTTCAGAATGGAATAAAATGGCATTTATCACATAGAAGTGTAATAAGCATTAATAAGATAATAAGCATAAAAGACTTAGTAGAATACCTGGAACATAGTAGACAGTTCAATTAACATTAACTGTTTTATTATTTATACAGTGTGATTTGTTGGACATGGCCAACTTTGTCTCACTACCACCAGTGACAGCTCCTGAACTTCCACTGGAAATTTCCTCTTTTAGTTCTTAAAGGCTTTTTCCCCCTCCTGGTTGCCATTTATGATACAAATACCTCTGGGGATGTTAACAACCTTGTACTTGTATTGTGATGCAGTCTAATTTCAGGATAGTTCAAGCTCCCTGACGGTATACCTGGGTGAGAATAAAACACAAGATAATTATAAAAGAGAATTTTACATAATAGTTGGATTCGACTAGAAATTGCTCCACTGAACCACATGTATATGCAAGGGAAGAATAATATTCTCAATCATTTTCTGCCAATATAATAACAACAAAACACACACACATATAAATATATGTGTATATGTATATATATATATATATATATATATATACACTTGTAAGTACTTAAATGTACATATATTACTTGGTTAATCTACACTGTGTGACTGGCACATTTATCAAGACATCAAAGTAGTTACCTCATTGAAGCTTATCAGACTACAGTAAAATATTGGAAATGTACTATTTTTGTGTGGGGAGTATGGAAGGAAAGGAGAGGGAAACAATATTTTATGGTGAAGAGATCTTAGAGCCACAAGGCAGCCAGAACTTCCGCCTGCTGTGCCATTGCAGCAGGACCACAGCTTCAAAGTTGTGCAACACCTTTAATAAACACTTCCTTAAAGCAGAGACAAGCATGAACCCAGGAGTTTCACGCTGCCTCACTTGAGAAGAGGCAGGGACAGACCCAGCAGCACAGGTTTGTTTGAGCGAGTAGGACAGACACTGTACTCCTGGGACCACTCAGCATGCTGCAAGGGCTTCTTTTTACCACCGCTTTCCTCCTTTCTCCAGTTCCAGGTGGGTGCTCAACTCCTTTTCACATTCCCTTAGGCACAAGTTTGGTAAGAGCTGCCTGCTTTTCATCTTCTGCCAGTAGTTTTATTTTGTAGATGATTTTAATGTGCAGGGCTGCACTGGTTGGGCTTTTCAAACCAATTTTACTAGCCAGGTGGGGCTGATTTAAATCTGTTGCTTTGGGGGTTGTAACTGATATAAGGGCTCAAGGTAAAGGAGAAACAAAGGAAGGTCTTTAACCGATATTTACATGTGTATTCAGAGAATGTATAGAAATAAAAGGGAAGCTTTCATATAGCATAAATTCAAACAGCTAAGGTCATCTTTGAGTTAAAAAGTGGAATTAGTCAAAATCCACCTTGTCGTTTATAGAGCAGTAACGATGCAGCTGATTTGACTGGTTCTAGCTATGTAAAAGGGTCTTAGGAAATATTTGCCATCATTATTCGGTCCAGGTTGGCTGGTTCTCTTGCCTTTTGAGTGAACATTTTCACATTTAATGCTTTCATTACTAGTGATAAGTAACGTGACTAATTGCAAGTACACAGTTGACCAATTGTTTTGATACTGCTTAACCAAAAATAATTTTGCTATTAAGTTGCTAATGTACTTCCACTTTGCTGGTTATACCAACTATTTAAAATTTCAAGAGCACGGGAATACTACTGCCTAATGATAAACCATGCCTAGCATGTCTCTTCATTTCTGGGAAACTCTCAAATGAGCTTCAGATTAAATTAGATTGGGTAATGTATTTCCTTTGCTTATTTCTGTTTCTACAGTTTATTTACGTCAGCGCATTTGCTGCACTGATTGGAAATCCTTCCCCGGCCAACCTTCTCTTGGGTTTTAGAATTCTTACAGGGGAATGTAAACAGTTTATCAACAAGAAATATATGGATAAGGGTGGGAAAGATTCTCCTCCCCCATACACCCACTATTTCCTCACAAAAACATGATTTTTCCCTGCCCCTGGTTTCTGATTTGTTTTCCAAACTTGTAAACGTTTTATTTAATATTTTTTTGAATCAAATTTAATAGAAACATTTTTCTGTATCCTCCAGAAATGCTATCAGCAAATACTCTGAGGGACCCCTCTTGTAGCTGAAACATAAGAATTGTTGGGCATTACCTTTGTCCAAAAGCTGAAATATTAAACTGGATCCATTAACAGAATCACACGGCTAACACTGGTGTCCACCCATGTTACACCTTTTTCAGTAAAATTAAACACACACACCAACAATTCTGCTCCTTATGACTGCACAGTCATAATATGGTACTTAAAACAAAAAAAAAAAAAAGTTGCCGTCCAGTCAATTCTGACTCATAGTGACCCTGTAGGACAGAGTAGAACTGCCCCATAGGGTTTCCAAGGAGTGCCTGGTGGATTTGAACTGCAAACCTTTTGATTAGCAGCTGAACTCTTAACCACTGTGCCACCAGGGCTCCAATATGGTACTAAGAACCACTGAAAGAATGACATCCCCCTAAGTACTCAGTGTGGGGATGGAGGTCCTGAAGTTGCTCTTGTGAGCGGGTGGGACAGATAGAAAGCTGCCCTCTCCCTTACCATGCATCTTATATTTTCAAGGGTGGATCCCTGGGCACTGAAACACCCCTGTTACTATTTCCATTTGGATTATTTCCCTGCCAGAAAGTAAAACATAAAGCAATCTTCCTTTTCTCCCTTTTTGGTTTTTCTGCTGCCATCATTAAAACAATAAATATGTACCCCTCTGGTCATGACTTTTACCCAGCTCCCATATACTTGAAACGAAAAACTGTGCTAAAATAAGGCCAGCTGTTTGTAATGAGCTTCACAATCCCCTGAGAAAAGTGACCCATGGGATTTCATTATAGGAGAAGGAAAAAAAAAAAAAAAAACCCAACAAATTTTTGTAAAGCATGTAAGAGGTGTTGGGGGGTGAGGAAGTAAGCGCACTGACAAAAAGAGAAAGGTCTTTATTATATTCCAGAAGAATATTCAGAGAGTACAGTGCTTTCACACATTATTTCCTTTCAAATTAACAGCTTTCTTGCCTTCATAAAGTGACTAGAAGACTCAAAAGAATAAATACAATTTAACATTAACAGCCATAAGAATAGGCTTGATTAGGATGCATTTTCTTCTTCAATGTTTTTTTAATTCGTGAAGTCTAAAATTACAAGATAATTTGAGGGAGGTTGTAGAGAAGCCAAGCACTTAAGTCAATGTCATTGAATAAACTCTGATTCAGGACTTAAGGTCATGTCTTCAAGTTAGGAAAGAAATTGTTTTAAACAATTTTGAACAGATATAAACAAAAAATGAAAATGTCCATAGTATGTATAAATATTCTAAACTCCAAAATGGACCCAAACCATTTTAAAAAAACAAATTAACAGTCCAGACTAATGTCTTGTTAATGAGCTTTAGCGTCTCTAAAACTAATGAACAGTAAAAATAATGATCTAACCCAAACCAAAATAATAGTGTTCTTTTTCTTGAACCTGTTTTGCTGGTCAAAACTAATACAACATGTGAGTTCTGTGGGAGATCTTATGAGGGAGAGAAAGCAAGTATTAAAATGAATTAGAGGAAACATATTGTGTTACACCTTGGATTCATGTAATCCCTGGATGGCAGTTAGCTGTGTTTGTTCCACAGGCTTTGAAATAATTAACCTAATGTTATTCAGCTGGGAGGAGGCTAAACTGCCATCAGACTTAAGGATGAATGAGCCAAACAATATTTAGCTCTGTGATTTGTCATATCTCAGATGTCGTTGTTTCAGGGGCCTTCTTGATTTCAGAAAAAAATAAGGGCCTGGGAAATTCTATCTGTTTTCTTTAGAAAATGCCATGTGTTGCAAGAGTTTGGGAAGAGCTAGAAATCTGTTCACTTCCAGCTGAAGAGAGTGAGAGTTTGACAAAAGCTTTCAAAATAAATATTTTGTTCTGTTGTTGTTACCATTAGGAGGTTCTCGGCTATCAAACAATTCATTAATTGGAAATAAATTTTTCAACTAGTTTATATATTTTGATTCCGTATTCAAGAGCCAGTTGATGATCTCTGATTTCATGAAACACTGGGATTCAAATACAAGCTAGAAACGTGGAGATCAGTGTGTGTTATCAGAGACAACTTGTGTTGGATGGATAGGTCTGTTCCCTGCCCATCCCTTCTGAATGTGGAGTGTGTATGTTATCACTTTCAGCTTTTAGAAAAAGAATCAGTGAGGCAGTTATTGTTTTATGACTTGAAGGCAACTTCGGCTAATATTTTCTGTCAGCATCATGTGCGTTATGGATGAAAGCCACTAATAAAAGAGGGGTTTTAAAAAAGCATTTTTAAAAAAGTTACACTGGCTGCAACACTGTTAGATATATGAGTTCAAGAACTCCATACTTAACAGGACTAATTGCACTGACTGATCGCAATACACCAGGCAGCATGTTGGTGCCCTGTGGTATGTTTGTTTTGTGTCATAGGGCTATGGGAGGCAGCAGGGAACTGTGTCAATGCATCAGTTACTTTTTGGCCACAGTAATTTTCTTACCTCTTCCTTATTGTTTTGAAATAATGATGATGACTATGATAGTTTTAACTCAATGAAAAAAATGATCAATTTATTGTATCATTAGGCTTTTGAAGTTCTGTTGTTTTTTTATAACTAAAGTTATTCATTTTCTTTATCAAAATTAATTAAATAGAAGTAAAAGATGCCCAGTGATTACCTCAATGGCAGCAAGAAGTGAGCAGCTGAGGGATTTGTGGGTTCAGTTCTTGAGATGTGACTCTACAGTTGTTGTTAGTTGCTGTCCAGTTGGCTCTGACTCATGGTGACAGTTATGTACAGCAGAATGAAATGGTGCTCCAGCCCATACAATAATGAGGCTTACTTAATACAGCTGACTAGACCTTAACTATTCAAATGTTGTCACCCCTTCAAATAGCTTACAGGGGCTTTTGTATTTATTTTCATAATTGCAGACTACTTGAATTGGCTTTACCAAAACCAGTTGCTACCGAGTTGATTCCAACTCATGGCCACCCCATGTGTGTCATGATAAAACTGCTCAACAGGGTTTTCAATGGCTGATTTTTTAGAAGTAGATTGACAGGTCTTTCCTCTAAGGTCCTTCCGGGGGTGGGCTTGAACCTCTAACCTTTAGGTTAGCAGTCAAGTGTGTTAATCAGTTGTACCACCCAGGCACTCCTGAACTGGCTCCAAAGACTATTTCATCTTCCCCCTCTTTTTTAACAATTAGCCCAAATCAAACCTAAAATTACAGCACTCCAGTATTGGTACTATGGCTTTAAGTGTTTTCGAAATGTTTCTGTAGAGTAAATCTCAAGTCACCAAAGGAAAAGCTGTTTCATGACTTTACCACCTCATTTTTGACCCAGAGTTATTAGCCAATTTAATCACTTTTTTCTATTTTTCAGTTATATGTAAATGGATTTTGACTGGTGAAATGAATTAAAGCCATTCTAAAATAATAAGAAGTTGACATGACTAGGAAATTTTGCAAGTTTCTGCTTTATTTCCTGAAGAAAATTAAAAAAAGAAAAAATTTGTTCTCTGAGACATCATTGGGATAAGTGTTCTGTCTTCCAAGATTACTGACTAATAATACTCATTTGAGTGTCTCAGTTATGTTTGTTAACCACAGTAACATAAATTTATATTACCATATAATTTAGGTTTGAGGGTTTTCATGAGCTAGCACTGCCTTTAGAAACCCTCCTACTCATTGCTCAGAGAAGAGAACTAAAGCCTTTCCAAAGTCACCACATTAGTAACTTGTTGGGCTGGGGCAGCACTTGGCTGTCTGGTTTCTACTCCAGTCTACCACCTTCAGCAGCCAAAAGCAGATCAGTTGACTTTCCCCTGGCACTACACTCTGCAGAGCAGGACTAGGTCACGAGGGCAAATAAGTAAAAAAATAAAATAAAACAGTGTTGGCTTCCCCCCCACCTTTTTTTTTTTTAATTGTACTTTAGATGAGGGTTTACAGAACAAATAGTTTCTCATTAAACAGTTAGTACACATATTGTTTTATGACATTTGTTAACAACCCCATGACATGTCAACACGCTTCCCTTCTCGACCTTGGAGGACCTTCTTTTTTTTTCTGTGAAAATATACATAGCCAAAGTTACAGCGTTTTGAAAGTTTCTACATGTACAATTCAATGACAGCGATTACATTCTTCCAGTTGTGCTGCTATTCTCACTATCTTTTTCCAAATATTCCATCACCATTATCTTCAACTCACTACCCCTAAGCTTCCCATCAAAACTTTTGAGTTACAGTTGTCAATTTGATCTCACATAGATAATTATTTTTCGTATCTTAGATGAAGGTTTACAGAGCAAATAGTTTCTCATTAAACAGTTAGTATACATATTGCCCTATGACAATGAACCCCATGACATGTCAACACTGTCCCTTCTCACCCTTTGGTTCCCTGTCACCAGCTTTCCTGTCCCTTCCTGCCTTCTAGTCCTTGTCCCTGGACTGCTGTCCCTGATTAGTCCCATTTTGTTTTATGGGGCTGTCCGATCCATGGCTGAAAAGTGAACCTCGGGAGTGACTTCACCACTGAGCTAAAAAGGTGTCTGGGGGCCATACTATTGAGGTTTCTCCAGTCTGTCAGACCAGTAAATCCGGTCTTTTTTTTCTGAGTTAGAATTTTGTTCTACATCCTTCTCCAGCTCTGTCCAGGACCTCTGTTGTGATCCCAGTCAGAGCAGTCAGTGGTGGTAGCCCGGCACCATCTAGCTGTACTGGACTTAGTCTGATGGAGGCCGTGGTAGCTGTAGTCCATTAGTCCTTTGAACTAATCTTTTCCTTGTATCCTGTTCTCTTCATTCTCCCTTGCTCCCGAAGGGGTGAGACCAGTGGAGTATCCTAGATGGCTGCTCACAGGCTTTTAAGACACCGGACGCTACTCACCAAAGTAGAATGTAGAACATTGTCTTTATAAACTGTGTTATTTCAATTGAGCTAGATGTTCCCCGAGACCATGATCCCCCAGCCCTCCGCCCAGCAATTCAGTCCCTTAGGGAGTCTGGATATGTCTATGGAGCTTCCATGACCTTTCCTTGTACAAGTTGTGCT
>NW_004444026.1:11223557-11225218 GCF_000243295.1 Trichechus manatus latirostris
TTGCATAATACTCCATTGTGTGTATGTACCACAGTTTGTTTATCCATTCATCTATTTATGCACATCTAGGTTGTTTCCATCTTTTTGCTATTGTGAACAGTGCTGCAGTGAATATGGGTGTATATATGTCTATTCGTGTGACGTCTCTTATTTCTCTAGCATATATTCTTAAGAGTGGGATTGCTGGATCATATGTTATTTCTATTTCTAGCATTCTAAGGAAGCAGAATATCATTTTCAAAAATGGTTGTATCATTTTGCATTCCCACCAGCATTGTATAAGTGTTCCGATCTCCCCACAGCCTCTCCAACATTTGTTATTTTCAGGGATTTTGATTTGTGCCAATAATGTGGGGGTGAAATGGTATCTCATTGTGGTTTTAATTTGCATTTCTCTATTGGCTAATGACCTCTAGCATTTCCCCATGTGTCTATTGGCTGCTTGAATGTCTCCTATGGTGAAGTGTCTATTCATTTCCTTTGCCCATTTTTTAATTGGATTATTTGTCTTTTTGTTGCAGAGGTGTTGGATTTTCTTGTAGATTGTAGAGATTAGACCTTTGTCTGACTTGTAATGTCCCAAAATTTTTTTCCCAGTCTGTAGGTTCTTTTTATTCTTTTGGTGAAGTGTCTTGATGAGCATAAGTGTTTAATTTTCAGAAGATCCCAGTAATCTAGCTTATCTTCTGGGGGTTGTGTGTTGTTGCTTGTGGTTTATATCCAGTTAATGCCATGTATTTGGGCCTCTAGTGTTGATCCTAATTTTTCTTCTATGAACTTTATAGTTTTGAGCTTTATATTTAGGTCTTTGATCCATTTTGAATTACTTTTTGTGTATGGTGTGAGGTATGGGTCCTGTTTCATTGTTTTGCAGATGCACATCCAGTTTTGCCAGTACCATTTGTTAAAAAGACTGTCTTTTCCCCATTTGATGGACTTTGGGCCCTTGTCTACGATCAGGTGACCATAGGTGGAAGGATTTACATCTGGGTTCTCAATTCTGTTCCACTAGTCAATGTATCTGTCGTTGTACCAGTACCAGGCTGTTTTGACTACCGTAGCTGTATAGTAGGTTCTGAGCTCAGGTAGTGTGAGTCCTCCTACTTTATTCTTCTTCTTCAATAGAGCTTTACTTATTTGGGCCTTCTTCCGTTTCCATATAAAGCTAATGATTAGTTTTTCCATCTCTTTAAAGAATGTTGTTGGTATTTGGATTGAGATTACATTGTATTTGTAAATTGCTTTGGGTAGAACTGCCATTTTCACTATGCTGAGTCTACCTATCCATGAGCATGCTATGTTTTTTCATTTATGTAGATCCTTTTGGGTGTCTTGCAGTAGTGTTTTGTAGTTTTCTTTGTATAGATCTTTTACATCCCTGGTTAAATTTATTCCTAAGTATTTTATTTTTTTAGGGGCTGTTATAAATGGTATTGTTTTCCCAATTTCCTTTTCATTGTTCTCTTTATTGGTGTATAGGAATCCAACTGATTTTTGTATGTTTATGTTTTTCTTGTGTCCTGCTACTCTGCTGAATCTTTCTATTAGTTCCAGTAGTTTTCTGGTGGAGTCTTTAGGGTTTTCTATGTATAGTATCATATCATCTACAAACAGGGACAATTTAACTTCTTCATTACCAATTTGGATGCCTTTTATTTCTT
>NW_004444026.1:11225612-11233199 GCF_000243295.1 Trichechus manatus latirostris
TATTTCATTTATTTCCACTCTTATCTTTACTGTTTCCTTTCTTCCGGTAGTTGTGGGCTTTTTTTTGCTGTTCTCTTTCTATTTGTTTGAATTCTGTAGTTAATGTTTTGATTTTGTCCCTTTCTTTTTCGATGTGTGCATCTATTGCTATAAATTGTCCTCTGAGAACTGCCTTTGCTGTATCCCAAAGGTTTTGGTATAATGTGTTTTCATTATCGTTTGATTTTAGGTATGTTTTGATTCCAGGTATGTTTTGATTCCATTTCTGATTTCTTCTATTACCAAGTGATGTGTAAGTAGGGTGTTATTCAGTTTCCACGTAATTGATTTTTTTCCCTTGGTCTTCCTGTTGTTAATTTCTACCTTGATGGCGTTGTGGTCAGAGAAGACACTTTGTATTATCTCAATGTTTTGGGTCTTGTTGAGGATTGCTCTGTGGCCTAAGATGTGGTCTATTCTGGAGAATGTTCCATGTGCATTGGAAAAGAATGTGTATCTTGCAGCTGTTGGACAGAGTGTTCTATATATGCCTATGAGGTCAAGTTGGCTGATTGTATCCTTTAGTTTTCTGTATCTTTGTTGAGTTTCTTTCTAGATGTTCTGTCCTTTACCAAGAGTGGTGTGTTGAAGTCTCCTGCTATTATTGTGGAACCATCAAGTTCTCTTTTCAGTGCTGTTAGAGTTTGTTTTATGTATTTTGGAACCCTGTCATTGGGTGTGTAGATGTTTATTATGGTTATGTCTTCATGTTGGATTGTTCCCTTAATCATTATATAGTGTCCTTCTTTGTCTTTCATGGTGGATTTTGTTTTAAAGTCTATTTTATCTGAGATTAATACAGCCACTCCTGCTCCTTTTTGGTAGCTGTTTGCTTGATATATTTTTTCCATCCTTTGGTTTTTAATCAGTTTACATCTTTATTTCTAAGGTGTGTGTCTTGTAGACAGCATATTGACGGATCCTGTTTTCTTATCCATTCTGTCACTCTCCATCTCTTTATAGGTGCATTGAGTCCATTTACATTCAGTGTAATTATTGATAGATGTGAGTTTATTTCTGTCATTTTGTAGTGCTTTTCTTTGTGGTGCTGACATTTTCTTTGCTCCTCATACTCTCCTGTGCTGAATTCCTTTCGTTTGTTAATTTTTTTTCATTTCTTTTGTTTTTATAGGTTTTGTTTTTACTGAGCCTTTACATTTTTCTTCTTTATTTTGATGAGTAGGTTTGTTAACTTTCTTTTTGGTTACCACGAAATTTACCCTTATCTTCCTAAGTTTGAACCAGTCTATTATTACTTGGTATCACCTTGCCTTCCTCTCTATTAGATGGTTCTGTATCTACACTGTTTAGTCCCTTTTTTATTGTTCTGTTGCTGTTGTCATTTGCAGATTAACCTCTCTTTTTCCCTGTTGTAATTCTTTTGGTTTTGGATAGTCCTTAAGAGTTCATTTCCTAGGTTGGCATCTGGCTAGTACAATCCTGTGTCCTATATTCAGCCTGTGATCTGATGTTGTTTGTTCTCAGATCAAAGGACTCCCTTAATAAGTCTTGTCAGTTTAGTTTGGTTTTTACATAGTCCCTTAATTTCTTTTTATATGGAAATGAGCTAATTTCACCATCGTCTTTGAAGAAGAGTTTTGCAGGATATATTATTATTGGCTGGCAATTTTTTTTTCAAGATTTTATATATGTCATCCCATTGCCTTCTTGCTTGCATGGTTTCTGCTGAATAATCTGAGCTCAGTCTTATTGTTTCTCCTTGTATGTGACTTTTTCTTTTTCTCGAGCTGCTCTCAGGATTCTTTGTTTGATTTTGTTTTTAAGGAGTGTGATTATGATATGCCTTGGTGATTTTCTTTTAAGGTCTATCCTATATGGGTCTCATTGAGCTCCTTGGATGGTCAGCTTTTATTCTTTCATGATATTGGGGAAGTTTTTTGTCAGCAATTCTTCTATGATCCTCTCTGTGTTTTCTGTTTTCTCCCCCTGTTCTGGAACTCTGATCAATCGCAGATTTTTGCTTTTGATTTTGTCCCACATAATTCTCAGAGTTTCTTCATTTTTCTTTGTTCTTTTTTCTGATTTTTCCTCAAACAGAGATGTATACAAGTGTTTGTCTTCAATTTCGCTGATCCTGTATTCCATCATTTCAAACCTGCTCCTCAGCCCTTCTATGACACTGTCCATTTCTGAAATCTTGTTTTTTATCTTTTGGATTTCTAATTGTTGTTTTTGTATGATTTCTATTTGTGAATTTATTTTATCATTTTGTTCCTGTATTATTTTCTTGAATTCTTTCCTTTTTCTGTCTGTATTTTCCATGAATTTGTCTATTTTTTCCTCATTTTTGCCTACTTTTTGCTTCAACTCTTGGATAATTCTGAATATTAGATATTTGAATTCCCTATCAGATAGTTCTAGTACCTTTTCTTCTACTGGAAAGTCATCTGGTGTTTTACTTTGGATGCCTACTAGAACCATATGTATATGGTTGTATATGTTTTGATATTGTCTGCTGTCTTCGGGGCATTCAGTAGTAGTTTTCCTTGTTTACTGATTGTAGATTTGTTTGTTTCATCCTGCTTTTTTGTTTTATTTAGTTATGTCTGAGTAGGCATGCTGTGAGTTCTTTGTTGTTTGCTTGTCTTTGGGCATGATACTTTTCACCTCCTTCTCCAATGGGCAGGGTCAGTCACTCAGGTATGGTACAGTAGGGCAGGACCAACTGAAGGGGACTTGCTGGGATGGGTTGTTTTTGGCATATACCAGGGCTGACAGTGTGGACCGGGAATCAGTGCAAGGTAAGTTCTGGTAGGCTGTGCTTATGCTGCTTGGGAATGTGATGTTCAGCACATGGTGCAGGTAGGCAGGAAGGAGGGGGTAGATTGTGATGTGTGTAGCTATGATGGGTACAGGAAAAAGTAGAGATAGGAGAGAGGAACAGGAGCCAAAAACATACACACAAACAAAAAAGGTGCTAAGGGAACTTGCTATTGGAGTGAAGAGATGAGAGACTGACAAATGGAGAAAAACAAAACAAAAAAAGAAAAAGGGTAAAAGAAAAAAATGAATGAATATAAATTAGAGGAAGAAAAGAAAAAAAAAGAAAGAAAGAAAAGCCCCAGGGATCCTACTGGTGCAGCTGCTAGGACTGGAGAAGTTGCTCTCAGGCCGTGAAATACAGCCTGGCTAGAAGGGGTAGAGGAGTTACCCAGCGCCATGTATTCAAGAGACAGGAAGAGAAGGTAATTATAGAGAGACGAGAAACCGGAAATGAAGAAAGACAAAAAGGGAAAAAGAGAGAGAAGAAAACAAAACAAAGAAACAAAAAACCCAAGAAAAAAGAAATGCCCCCAGAGATGTCACTGTGTGTCTGCGCAGAGTAAGGGAGTAGCTCCTAAGCTACACGGTACTGCCCAGCTAGAAAGGGCTCCCAAGCCGAGAAAAGAAAAAGAAAACAAACATACAAACAAATCAAAACAGAACAAATGAACAAACAAACAAAAAGCCCCAGGGTTCCCACCAGAGTGTAGCACGGGCCGGGAAGCAGTTTCACAGTCGAGTGGTGTTTCGCAGCTTTCAGGAAGAAGCAAAGATGGCACACGGAGCCAGGTATTTGAGAGAAAGGAGGGGGAAGTGGTGAGAGGTAAGGGAGAAATCTAATGAGGCAGAAAAAAGCAACACCAGCAAGCAACAAATGGCACTCAGGGAGCCAGGCAGTGAGGGCAGGTGGAATCCAAGTGGCACTGGAGTGAAGCCAGTGATTCCCAGCCAAGAGACTGTGGCCACAGGAAGCAGAGGGGGCCGAGTAGGGGTGAAGAAGGGTTTGGGGTGGGAAAGTGTATATTGCTTGTTACCGGTTGTTCTGTCTCCTGCTGGAAGCTCTGTGAAGCTGCTTTCTCATACCCCCTGTTCACTGATCTCTGATAGGAATCCAAGACGGCTGATCCGTGCTGTGGTAGCAGATAGGGAACCTCTGCATGTATCTCTCCTAGCTCTCTGTTCTCAGTCAGTTTCTTATTCCATTAGGTGCTTGGCTGAGTTCTTTATCTCTTCATTTGATGCTTAGGGTTTCAGGATTGACACGTGACTCTGTTTGACTTAGTTTTTTGGATCTTTGCTGTGGAGGGACAGCGTGTTCCCCAGAAGTCAACCAGTGTTAGCTTTGAGAAAACTTTGAATCTCTTTAAAATAACTACTAGAAACCATGCTAAGATGAGAATTCTTGATTCAGATAAATAACCTTCTATTTCCCTTTCAATATGACTGCAGGCTCAGAAAAGTTCCTTCCAGGCCGGTGATGCTCTTCTAATTTTCTACTACCCTAATGTTCATTTTTGAATGTATTTTGTATGCAAACATAAAAATTTATCAGTACTGATAATGCCAGCTCATTCTATGGGCCTGTTATTGGAGATTTTCTTCCCGTGCCCTAGTTTCTTTCACCAGTGTAAAACATTACTATTGCTAAATCCAAGAACACTGCATTAGAATCGGAGATGGCACACATTAGTTACTTCATTTTTATAACACTGTTGTGTTTCATCTCAATTATTCTGAGACTGACTAGCTTTTCAGATGAGTAGTTTGGCTTTTGATTTCCTTGTCTTTTGCCTTGTACTACTTGCTACCTCCCTTTTTAGGAACCCACTCCAGGAGATCCAATATAACAGAGAAAAATGAGAAAAATTTGAAAAAAAAATTTTCCCTAAATAGAGAAACACTTGTAAACCTTTAGTGGGTAAATATTTGAAGATACAGTTTAAAGTGAACATTTGGGAGAAAGAGTGGGTTTTCTGGTTTTGTTCATCTCTTCTGGTATCTGCATTTTAATAACCCTCTCACATAACTCACTTATGGTCTGGGTGTATGTCATCATTCATAGCGAATGTCATAAGGATGACCGTTATTGACTGGCCTATTTCACTACTGCCTACCTAAGTTTTCTTACCTTTTTTTTTTTTTTTTCCCTTCAGTAAGTGCTATAAAAGAACTCCCAGGGGTAAAGATGTATGAAGTGGTTTATCCCAGAAGACTTCATCCACTACATAAAAGAGAGGCAGAAAATATTAAGGAGCCAGATCAACAGGTATAACTTTTATCAAAGAGTCATGATTTGAAATATATATTTACTTTCAATGCATCAAAGGGACTTTGTGAAATTTTAAGCTATTAAGGTATTAAGGTTAGAGTTAAATAATAGTGACTACATTTGTGTTTATTTTTGACCTATCTTTTGCAATCTTCACTATAACTCAAAATTCTATTATTATCCTCATTTTGCAAATTAAGGGTCCCAGAGGTGAAATAAACTTTCCAAGGTCACACAGATAGGAAAATTTAGTATTTTATGGAAATTTATAACTTATTCTGTGTACTTCCAAAAAACTGGATAAAACTAAAATCAGACGTGTTGTCGAGTTGATTCTGACTCATAGCGACAACCTTCTTTATCTCTCTCTCTCTCTCTCTCTATCCACACACGCACGCACACAAAACTATGACTATTAAAACAGAAGTAACATATTGTGGGAGCACCATATTGTGGATGAATGTATGCATATATGCATATCAAGTTAGGGTGAACAACTGTAAATGAAGAGGAAATTTATCTTTATCTTTTCTAAATAGGCAGCTATTAAAGTTAGTATAATTCTGACTAGTTAATGAAGCAGCACATCCTCCTCAGTCAACATTCACTCAGCAAACATTTATTAGTTGTAACAAGAAAGATAAAACAAGACGATTCATTCAACAGCAATTTTCTAATTACCTGCACTCTGAAGTCTTTTGCAGGAAAATACATTTAAATGAGACATAAACAATGACTTACAGAAATATTGTAAATTGCAACTTGTCAGGAGCACATATTCCCCCACTGGACAAGGCTCATCACACATTATTCTTCTGAAGCAGAAAAATTTATGACAGCAAAACCTGTAGCACACCCTGTTGCCCCAAATAATTATCTTTCAACAAAAATGTTTCCACTGAATTCAAATGGGACCCCTATGCACTGAATTCCCCTTCAGTAGAATTTCTTCAAATGCTTTCTGGCAATCTCTTAAAAATGCCAGATACCTTTTTTTCACTTAAAATTTTGAGGAAAATTCAAATGGAAGTGAAGTGTGAAAAAATCCAGTTGCGAAAAAAAATCACAAGTATAAAGAGATTTTTTCACAACTGTAAAAATAAATGTATGCTTTTGAACAATTTGTTTGGATGAAGGACTATAGACTAGTTACTGGCACATGCTAGGTGCTCAATATTAAGTTTTGGAATGATTGAATAGATGGATGTGACCGACATAAATGTGCTTGGTATTTATTGTAAATACTTTAATTATCTAGTTGATTTCTAGGTTAAATGGCTATTCAAAACTTACGTTTTCCTGATGCATAGTGAAAGCACATAGGATCTGAATTCACAAGACTTGTGTTCATGTCTTAGCTTTGTCAATTCCCCTGGTGTAAATGAAAGCACACATGAACTTGACATTTTTTGTCTTCAGCTGGAGGTAATAATAGTAACTCTTATGTTATATGGCTATTTTGAGATAGTGTACGTAAAGAGTGAAGGAAGATGCAACTGTTAACTCCCTGTTCAATATTATGTTATGATACAGTCCTAAATAACCCATCATATTCCACTTCTTACAACCAACTTTCAAGGCTTTTTGTGGCTTCATGCTTCAGTTTATTAAGTCTGTTTTGTTTGTTTTTTCTGCTTCTCAACAAAATTTCTTTTTGAGTCAGCCTTGGTATTTTCAACGCCTTTCTAATAATATATTTGTTTCTACCTCCATGGATTTCATGCTACTCAAAATGTTCTCTCTCTATTCCAGTGCATCTTATATTCTCTGTGAAGCCAGCACTGAATACTTGTGTATATACTAATAGATTCCCTCCCGGAAGTTGTGCTTCGGTGGTGGCCAGTGTTACATCATTTAGCTCTTGATTTTTTAAATATTAAATTCATATCTGTAGTGCTAATGTGTGTGTGTGTGTGTTTGTGTATGTGTGTGTATAAGAGTGTATCTGGTTTGAAACTGCGCAGGTCAATAAAAAAAAAGTGTTTTGTATATCTTTGACATGTCCCTGCCTCTTCCTTCACCCTTATATCTCTAAACTTCTGCCCTAGAACATAGAAAATATTCAATACATAGTTGTTAATCCAAAGGAGTCCTTGCAAAGAACATCAATTTTATCTTTTAAAGAAAATAAAAATATTACATAAAATTGCCTAGATATCCGAAGGAAATTTTGCCTAAATGATTTGAATGCTTTAGTGAGAATTTCATCTGGCAATATATTTGTTTTCATTTTTGTAATTTTAACTAGTACATTTCCAAGTTCTCTCCCGCTCCCTTTAGCTATTATTAGGCTTAGTGAATATAATGGGATGAGCACAGAATGCTTCCACACTGTCTCACAAACACACCTAATTCTACTATGTTTACTTCTTCTTTTTTTTTTTTTTTTTTAATTGTACTTCGGGTGAAGGTTTACAGAACAAATAGTTTCTCATTAAACAGTCAGTACACATGTTCTTTTATAACATTGGTTAACAATCCCACGACATGTCAAC
>NW_004444026.1:11234403-11239202 GCF_000243295.1 Trichechus manatus latirostris
AGTTTGTTTATCCATTCATCTGTTGATGGGCATCTAGGTTGTATCCATCTTTTTTCTATTTTGAACAATGCTGCCATGAACATGGGTGTGCATATGTCTATTCAAGTGATGACTCTTATTTCTCTAGGATATATTCCTTGGAGTGGGATTGCTGGATTGTATGGTATTTCTATTTCTAGCTTTCTAAGGAAGCGCCATATCATTTTCCAAAATGGTTGTATCATTTTACATTCCCACCAGCAGTGCATGAGAGTTCCGATCTCCCAGCAGCCTATGTTTACTTTTTAGTATCCAGGGAATGATGTTCTCAGGTGTTGCATGATACCTTTGAAGTACTCCACAACAAGTATGTGGTTGATCCATTAACAATAACTTCTGACTAAAGAAACATTCCAAAAGAATTAATCAGATTTTCCCAGCTAGTTGTTTTCATGCCCTGATGTCTCAGAATCTCATCTCCTTTCACTAGTCACTGATCTCTAATTTCCATTCCTTCTCACATCTCATGGACTGTCCCATGTGTAGGGTGGCCAAATTTAAAAAGTAAAAATGCAAGATGCCAAGTTCAATTTGAATTTTAGATAAATGAAAAATAGTTTTTCATTATGTTTCAAATATTGCATGGGACAGACTTATACTAAAAAAGCATTCACTTTTTATCTGAAATTCAAATGTAACTGGGTGTCCTGTATTTTATATAGCAACCTTATCCATGTGGCTTTTATTATGTGCTGGTAAACACCCAGAAATAAACTCTGGTAGTTTCTTCATGAATCCAGCTCTTGTACTACCTACAAATATAAGACTCTCAAGCAACTGCAGGGCTGATATTTCAATCCTGCCCTATCAGAGTTGCTGGGTTCTACCATATCACTCTTGTCTTACAAGCATAGACTGTAAAAGCTGTGACATCCTGTCTGTCCTGCATCAGGCACATTCCTTCCACTGATGTAAAATCTTTCTTTTTGCTAGGCAGAGCTTATGACTAATAAAAACACTATTCTACCAGTATAAGCCAAGTTCTTAGGTGTTATCTTTGTGGTTTTTGTGTCAAGTCTATTGGTTTGCCTTGTGCAAAGATTTAATTAGCAATTACTTGACAAATTCAGAATTCATAATGCAGCTGACCACCTGTGTGACAGAGACTTCTGTATGCCACAGATGCTACCTGGGTCTCACTTAGATTAGTCACTTCTCAAAGCAGTTATTATACAGCTGTGCCCTGTAGCTATTATTGTTCAACTGTGCCCTCTAGTAGACCAGAGAAATGTGCCACTGATATTGCCTGTCAGCTGTGCTGAGGATATGGCCTTGTCTTTTCTCACTTCATCACACACGGTCACCTAGGTTAAGATTTTAGAATTGGAATGAAATAACCCTTACTTTTTTTTCTTTTTTTTTGGAGGGGGACTAAATGCCAGGGTAGAACCTCAGATGCTTTATTTATTATATAATTTATGTGCGTGACTTATAATGGGAATTGAATAAGCATTTGTGGAATATATTAGTAAATAAATAAGTGAACAAATGGACGAATGAATAAATTAATATGACTCTAGTACATTTCCAAGGCTTTACCTGTAAGGATATATATTCAACAAATATTTAATCAAAGGTAGTCATATTCTTCACAGGATTTGTCCTCTAGATTGTACACTTCCTTAGAGGCCAAAATCATCTGGCTGTTGGCTTGTGTCATGATATAGACTATCTGGTAGCACAATACCTCCCCTACGCTGGCAACAATTTCAGGGCATTAGCTAGGTCTACCATTAACTAGAGGCCTCAGGATTACTACATGTTATGGCATCTCGTGTACTGCTAGAATTAAGAAATTCCCTGGGAATTCTAGGGCTTCCCTTTTTTGTTACTACCTGCCCATGGACATCATCTTGAAGTCACACATTTCCTCCCATCCCAGAACCATCCACGGCTGTGGCCTTCCCAATCCACCCGTTAAACCTGATCCATGGCATTTTTCCTGGGGGGACATTTTAATTTATATGCCCCTGACTGGGGGTGGCACAAACCGTTGGCTCTTTACTACTAATGGAAAGGTCAGCAGTTCAAACCCGCTCAGCAGTGCCATGGAAGTAGGGCCTGGTGATCTGCTTCCATGAAGATTACAACCATGAAAACCTCATGGAGCTCGGTTCTGCTCTGTAACACACGGGGTCACCATGAGTCAGAATCCACTCAAAGGCAACAAGTTTTGTTTTAGTTTTTTTGTTTGTTTTTGATGACACACAAATTCGCCAAACTTTCCGTACTTTGGAGCCCTGGTGGCGCAGTGGTTAAGCGCTACTGCTGTTAACCAAAAAGTTGGCAGTTAGAATCCACCAGCAGCTCCTGGGAAACCCTATGGGGCAGCTCAGCTCTGTCCTATAGCATCGCTGTGGGTCGGAATCGACTCGACGGCAACGGGTTTTAATTAATCTTATTCAGTGGTCTCAAATTCATTTCCTTCTAGTGATAGCCATAGTGGGTGCTCTCCAAATCAAGGTGCACCTTTCCTCTTTCCTAACTCAGAGCTCAGGACCCAGAGAGCATAGAAATAGGACATTCAGGTATCCGCTGCTCTTTGAAAGTTCACTTTATGTCACTTTGGTTTTAGGAAATACCTACATTTGTACCTGTTTTCGCTAACCAAGAGAAATCCGAACAGGACATTCATTTTTATGAAAAAAGGTGAGAAGCAGGAATAGCGCTTAGTTGTTTGTTTTGCAGTGAACTGTTAAAGAGGCAGCACACACCCTGAGCAACAAGAGTTGCCTCGCCCCCATCTCAGGCCTCAAAGCCTTCTGCAGCTCCCTGAGGATGGGAAAAGGGTAGCACCAAGGGTCTCCAGCCAGCCCTCCCCATCCAGTGACCCCTTCCCCGCCTTGCTTCTTTTGTCTGCTCCCTCTCTCCAGGCTCCCGGTGGGCATGATCCACAGTCCCCAGCCTCCCAGACAGCCAAGACAGGCAAGCCAGGGCTGGTCTCCACCCCCTCACCCAAGGAGAGGGAGCCTGAGGCGGGGGCACCCTGGAGGCGAGGACAATTGCTCCCCCCACCCCAGCGTGTGCCATCTGCCACCTGTCAGCCTCTCTCTGAGGGCCTCAATCCCAGGTGCCAGTAAGGGTGGGGAGAAGCAGCTGATTCAGCTCCTCCTTCCTGGCTTCTTCACAGGGGCCTCAGGGCCTCTGTCCTCACCTCGCCCCTTCTCTGCCTATCCCCCGCCATGCCTGCTGGGCTGTGGAGAGCAGCTCCCAGTCCCTCTGGGAAGGCTGAGATGCTAGACACTCTTGGTTGCAGGATCTGGGAACGGCGCGGTAGGGGCAGGAGGGGAGTTGGGGGTTGGCACCCTAACCTGGAAAGGTGGCCCCCTCAGGGACTGTGTCCCAGTTAGGGGATGTCTCTGTCCTGGCCAGCTCCTTCCCCAAGAACTATACTCAACGTCTCATTATCAAGCCTCCATGTGAGCATCTGTGCTTTATTTTGATTTATTTATCATATCATTCCTGCTTTTACTGTGTTAGTTTTATTTTAGGTTTTATGTGCTATTTGGTATGATTTGGTAGATTATTGTTTGGGTCTGGGAAGGCTCAAAAGTTTTTCCCATATTAATCAGTGGTAATTGCTTCTTTACTCCATTTTAGCTTAGGAAAGTTTTCAGAAGAAACTTTCAGATAGGAGGAGAAACCTATACTTCTTATCAGCAGGAGTTGCTTTCCAACAAAGACATCTACATCCCATCACCCAGCACACCCTCATTCATAGAGGCTCTGTTTTCCTTCCTTCTTGTTTCCTTTCATCCGTAATCTCTGCACCAGTATCTTCTAAAACTCCAAATTCAAAAACATTTATCCTGTCTAAAACAAACTCCGAATAATGCTTTAGGTGAGATTCACTACAAAACCGTTGCTGATGGGAAACAGATATATGGAAAGCTCTACTGTGTAGAAGACCATATCTAATATCTGCTTAATATCTTCATTTCAATCTGTCCTTTTTAAAAAAATTTGAGCAATAAGTGATGGTGATCATTCCCTGCGACTTTTATTTTTACCTCCCTGGTTTTTTTTCAGCTCTTGTTATCTATGTAAATGATCTTAATAGCAGCAGACTTTCCTCATCTGGGCCCACATTATGGGATATTTATAGTCTGGGATTTTTTTTTTTTTAATTGGTGTAATTAAATGAAGTTTACATTTCAAGTTAGTCTCCCATACAAATTTTTTTTTTACATACATTGTTATGAGACCCCAACCGCTCACTCCATTCTGCGACAGCACACTCCTTCCCTCCGCCCCTGATTCCCCATGAACATTTAACCATCTCCTAACTCTCTCTGCTTTCCCATGTCACCTCTGGACAGAAGCTGCCCCTTTGGTCTCTTGTATCTACTTGACTAAGAGGCACATTCTTCATGAGTATCAGTTTATGTCCCACAGTCCAGTCCAATCCCTGTCTGAAGAGTTGGGCTTGGAGATTGTTTTACTTCTGGGCTAATAGAGAGTCCAGGGGCCATGCTTTCCGGGGTGCCTCCATTCTCAGTCAAACCATTAAGTCTGGTCTTCTTACTAGAATTTGAGTTCTGAATCCCATCGTTCTACTGCTCCATCAGGGACCCTCTGTTGTGTTCCTTGTCAGGACTTTCATTGGTGGTAGCCAGGCACCATCTAGTTCTGGTCTCAGGCTGATGAAGTCTCTGATTTATGTGTCCCTTTCTGTCTCTTGGGCTAATACTTTCCTTGTGTCTTTGGTGTTCTTCATTCTTCTTTACTTCAAGTGGTTGGGACCAATTGATGCATCTTAG
>NW_004444026.1:11244273-11255665 GCF_000243295.1 Trichechus manatus latirostris
TTTATTGTTAATCTTCTGGATTTCTGATTGCTGTCTCTCTATGGATTTTTGCAGCCTATTAAATTTGTCATTATGTTCTTGAATAACTTTTTTAAGTTACACTACTACTTTGTCTGTATGTTCCCTGGCGATTTCTGCATCCTGTCGAAATTCCTTTCTAATTTCTAGAAGATTTCTGTATATTAATCTTTTGTATTCTGCGTCTGGTAATTCCAAGAAGTTCTCTTCCTCCAGAGAATTTACTGATTCTTTATTTTGGGAGCTTGCTGAAGCCATCATAGACTGCCTCTTTATGTGATTTGATATTGACTGTTGTCTCCGAGCCATCAATAATTTATTATAATTTTATTTTATATTTGTTTAGTGAGACCTAGCTTCTTGTTTTGTTTTCATATGCCAAATACGCTGCTCATGTGCACTAGTTTGATTTTTGACACCTTTGAATCTCTAACATCCTGTCACCAGGTAGTTAGTTCTGTAACTAAGTATGTGCACACGGGAGTCCGTTAAATTTCCCTATATGGGTTCAGCTTAGGTGTCCAGGCAGTCGGTCACCAAGTGTGTGATGCAGGCTCTCACCCCTAGTCCTAGAGAGGCATGGGTGATTGGTGCAGGCACTGGACTCTGGCTGTGGTAGGGGATCACGGGCTGAGCCAGGCAGGGGGTTGACAGCTGCTCCTCAGAGTCTGAAAGGAAAGTCTGTTCCTATTCTATAGGTTGAGTAGGTAGGTGAGTTTCGCAGCCAGACAATGAGCACCCCACTCTGTTTGCTGCAAAGACTCGAGGGCACCACCTTTTCTTTGACTCCTGTAGCAGGTGACTAGGAGCTTTAGGTGATACCACCAGTCCTCAAGTCCCTGTTGCAGATTGATAAAAGTGCCTACTTAAGGGGCAGGGCTGTTTCGAGGGTCACAAATCTGCCAGTTCACAGCTGAAGCAGTTGAAGTTAAACTTCAGATGTTTACCCTGTTGTACTGTGGTAGTGAAGGCTAACGCTGTTGAGATGGGTCCCCACAAGTCTACACAGGGGTGTAAGGCACTCAGAGTCTTGGACCCCTTATACCTGTGCCTAGCAAAGGAGCTGTGCCGACCCTGTGTTCCTGGCTTAGGGGAGCCAGTAGCTTATTTGTTCCCTCTCCAAGGCCAGGACAATGGGTCAGCTGCCTTTTGGGATCTACTTCAGGCCCAACGGACTCCCAGTGCAGAGCGTGGAGTGGGGAAGTAAAAGGGAGAGAGGTTTTACCCAAATGGGCTTTTTTTTTTTTTTTGATATGCGTGAAAGGCCATGTGCGTGTACTTATCTTAGCCAGTTGGGAGCTGCTTTTCACTGGTTCGGAGTGTCCAAGCAGAATCTCTGCTGTTGGGTCTCTCTTGATGTGGAAACTACTTCCTGAGCGCGCACACAGCACAGCTGTTTGCCTGCTTCACTATGGACCAGCGTGTCTGCAGCGCTGCAGTTTTGCTGCCGTGACTCTGGCGCTCTTCGCTTCTTCCAAACTGTCTCCCTCTCCCCCTCCCTGTCACTAGGTCTGATTCCTCAACTTTTCCTTGTTCAGGGCTCCTAGATATTCATATAGAATCAAATCACTTGTTTTTCCAGGTCTTTGTTGTAAGAGGGATATAGGAAGTGTCTAACTACTCCGCCATCTTGGCCATGCCCCCGATAGTCTGGGACTTTTGACACCAGAGCACACCCCCAATAACTAATGATTAAAGGAAGTATGGGCCATGATAATTGACCTTGGAAATCGCCAAATCCCTGTACAATACCCCTGATCTGATGGCTCTGATCCATCCTTGTCCCTTGGTGAGCTCGGGTACTATGCTGGCCAAAAAAGGGAGGAGAGAAAAAAAAGGATTGGCCTTAAATGCAACACAGAGGAGGAAACAGAATTCAGTCCATAGCAAGTGGCTGTTGACTATGTTTGGTCTGCTGTATTTAATTTTCTTTAATGACAATTTTCTGTCACTTTCCAGTGAATTTTTGGCTATTAGATGTTAATTACTGCTATAACCCTATCTTTTAGATCAAAGTCAGAGGGCAGTATACGATAACATCTTCTTTAAAATAATTCTGTACAGCCCCTTCTATCTCCTCTTGTACATAACAATCTAGATGTAAAACTACAGTTCTGGTTTTCCACATGGTTCACTTGAGGGAATATTTTCTCTTCCTGAACAACTGAAAGTATGTTTCTTCCTCACGACATTTGTATATTCCTGTTCTTTTGCCGATATCCTGAGCTCCACTTTGTTTTGAGAAGACCTCAAGATCAAAAGCATTGGTGGTGGCAACAGATGTCTCTGGACCTCCATGTATACTATTCCTTCTTCACAGGTAGCTTCACCTCTCTGTTTCACCTGGCTAACTCATGTCTCTGCTTAAATTTCACTTCCTCAAGGAAGCCTTCCCTGACTTGAAGTGCTTTGGCATCCTACATTGCTTCCATAGATATATCTCCTATCATACAATATAAAACTGATTATATTGTAAGTCTTTCCACAAGCTTATTGACACCTTTGAACTACGGTGTTGGTGAAGAATATTGAGTATACTATGGACTGCCAAAAGAATGAACAAATCTGTCTTGGAAGAGATACAGCCAGAATGCTCCTTAGAAATAAGGATGGCGAGACTACATCTCACATACTTTGGACATGTTATCAAGGGGGATCAGTCCCTGGAGAAGGATATCCTGCTTGATAGAGGGTCAGCGGAAAAAAAGGAAGACCCTTAAGGAGACGGATTCACACAGTGGCTGCAACAATGGGCTCAAGCATAACGATAGTGAAGATGGCGCAGCACTGGGCATTGTCTGGTTCTGTTTTACATAGGGTAACTATGAGTCGGAAACAACTCGACGGCACCAAATAATAACAACAACAATTAGCTCCCTGACAGCAGGTCCCATTTTTTCTTGATTAGAGTTGAATTTCTAACCCTAAACACAGTGTTTTACACATAACCGGAACCCAAAGAATATTTGTAGAATGCATGAATAGATGGATAGATGGATGGGTGGATGGATCTCAGATAATTTGTCTGTTTGGTTGGCAGAATTGTCTGATCTGTGAAAAGAGGCAGAGGCAGACATTTGGTTTTATATAGGCTACTGCTAAGGAAAAGCAGACATTGCTTGCTAATGATTACTTGTATGTGTGTTTTCAGTTACCAGTAAAGGTTTGTGCATTTTTGCAGGAAAAGTTTGAAACTGAATTGAAGTATCAAATGACAGTTAATGGAAAAACTGTGGTGCTTTATTTGAAAAAAAACAAGTAAGTGTCTTTATTTTTGATATTATCCTCATCAACAGCAAGTTAACAAGTGGAAAATGTACTAATTGTGTCTGTTACTGCTTATGGCTCTCACAGACCTTGCTTAATCAGCTTTTGCTTTCAACTAGCCCAAGGGGTTCAATGAATATTTTGTTTCTACTGAAATAGTAGAAACACACTGGTAATGTTCCCATACTCCTAGTAATAAAACACAATAAATTAGTTGCAAACAGACACACAATTTATTCAATTCTATAAAACATCAGATAAAAAGTTTTCAATGAAATTCATTATAATTTTTAATTCTTTCCCTATAATATTGCATTTTATTCTTCCAACACTGAAAGATTAGATACTAAAATCATTTTCAACTAGGAAAGAATAAGAAATATATAAGTGAAATAAAACACCAGGACCAAAGGACAAGTTAGTGGTAAAATCAGAATTGGATTCTCCTGAATCCAATACCAGTACTTTTTCTACTCAGCTATTCACTAGCCCTCCTCCCTGTTTTTCTCATATATGACATTGTCTTCTTATTTATTCGTTGTCCTCATTTAGTGTATTACGTGTAGTTTGTCTTAGTTATCTAGTGCTGATATAACAGAAGTACCACAAGTGGATGACTTTAAGAAACAGAATTTTATTTCTCACGGTGTAGGAGGCTAAAAGTCTGAATTCAGGGCACTAGTTCTAGGGGGAGACTTTCTCTCTCTGTAAGCTCTGGAGGAAGATCCTTATCTCTTTAGAGCTTCTGCTCCTAAGTTATCTTCATGTGGCTTGGCATCTCTCTTTCCTCATCTTTGCTTGCTGCTCTCTGCCTAACCACCTTGGTTTATATTTCAGAAGTAATTGGCTTAAAACACACCCTACACTGATATGGCCCCATTAACATAATAAAGAAAACCCTATTCCCAAGTAGGATTACATCTACAAGTATAGGGATAAGGAATTACAACACGTATTTTTGGAGGACACAACTCAATCCATAACATTCCACACTTTGGCCCCCCAAAATACATGTTCTTCCTTTATACAAAACACATTCACCCCATCACTTCATCCCAAAAGTCTTAAATCAACTCCACATCCAAAATCTCATCTTCTGAATCATCTAAATCAAATATGGGTGAGACTTTAGCCGTAGTCCATCCTGAGGAAAATTCCTCTTCATCTGTGAACCTGTGAAATCTAGACTACAAGTCATCTACAATGGTGGAAAAGGCACAAGGTAAACAATTCCATTACAGATGAGAGAAATTGGAGGGAAAGAAGGGATAAAGGGTACCAACCAAGTCCAAAACCCAGCAGAACAATTTATATTAGCTCTAAAGCCTTGAAAATAATACTCTGTTCTTTGGGATCATCCGGGCAGTGGCCCTGCCCTCCAGACTCTGGGTATTGGCCACACCCTCTGGATGCTGGGTGGATGCCCCTTGGCCCTGGGCTTCAGCTCCACCTTCCAGGCCCGCTAGGGTGAAAATTCTGTTCCCTTGGTTTTGGGCGGTCCCATTCCCCTAGTCCGTCTGAGTGGTAATCCACTCCCTCAGTCCTGGCAGGCCCAGGTTTTTTGTCCCTTGGGCATGGAAGCCCTGCCCCCTCAGCTTTGGCAGTAGCCCCATTCCCCCGGCATTTGTGAACAGCAGGCCCACACTCCCAAACCACAAGTATAGGAGTATAGAATTAAAACACATATTTTGGGGGGACACAATGCAATCTATAGCACAGTTTCTTCTGAATCCAACATTGCTTTTAATTTTTAGTGCCACTGCTCTCACCTAGACCTTGATCATCTGTATTTCAAAATCAGTTTTTCCTAATTCTGTGCTTTCAATCCCTTTTAATCCCTAGTTTGTTCCATAAAGGACAGCAAGATTTTTTCCCCAAATATACAACCACTTTTTGTAAAAAATCACTACTGACTAGAGTTTGGAAAAAGTGTGGAAGTATAATGGAAATAGTATAGGCTTTGGATTCAAGCAGACCTGAATACGGTTCTCTGCCACCTGAATTAGATAATCTAATTTGAGAAACAGGGAAAGTAGTATTTCTCCTATGATTGTTGAAAAAAATTAAATTAAATGATGCATGTAACATATCTAACAGTGCCTGATATAGAAATGGCATTAAATATAAATTAGTTGCTTCCTTAGCTCCTTCATTTCCTCCTCTTTTAAAAATATTTTCAAACTCCTAATTTCTGGTGGGTAATTGAAATAATTTTCAGAAGTTCGGTGAAAATGCTGTAAGGACACTACCTACCAAATTCAAGTGAATTTCCAGTAAACTTTCTTCTGCCACAGTTGTTAATGGTCACTGGTATTAAAAATGACTGGGTGCAAACTGCAGTTATCCTAAACTAGTGAGGAGCATTACCAATTTCACTCACTTTTATTCACTTAGTTCTTCTCTGCACCATATCTGTCTCAAGTCTCTCCTCAGCAAGTATGCATATTTCTATGAGGAAGGAGATATTGTTTCATACTACTCAGGAATGGCCATGCCTCTCTCAGTCTTTCCATTTTAAGCACCCTTTTCATGCTTTCCTTTGTCTTGAAAGGTAAGGAGGAAGAGCTCAAGAGTTAAAACTTTCATGAACATCCAGTGAAAGTATATGCTTTGATTACTGGACTTTGTAATTAGCAGGAGTAACTGTGACTTTCTTTTTTCCTCTAGGGATCTCCTTGCACCAGGCTACACGGAAACACATTATAATTCCACTGGAAAGGAGGTTACCACCAGCCCACAGATAATGGTATAAGAGTCTCCTAGATTTATTGCTAATTGGGGTGTGACGCATAGACTCAAAGGCAGCATCATCGCCAGCCCTTGACTTTATAGCCCTGGTGCTCTTTTCAGCAGTAGTAATTGCTAATCAGCCCTCCAAGTTGTTCTACCCAGTTTTGACAAGAACAAAGGCATTCCTTAACAGCTGTGGTAACCCTCTTCAGCCTTCAAGGGCTCCCTATTGGAGAATGGGTAGAAGGAGCTTGTTGTTTTAGTTAGAGGAGTGAAGAGTTAAACACATCTGGTGTTCTTAGTCAATGCCAATTTGCCAATTACCTGTCTGAATTATGTGGTTCCTCAAACTCAAGAGTAGTTCCTCAATGGTAGAATTGTAGAATTCCATTCTTTTTTAAAACAGTTTCTGCTTTTGACTCTTTTTTTGTTTGTTTTTGGAGGCGCTCTTTGCTCAGACTGAGCAGATACCAGTGTGCAGCCGTGAGAGGGGTTCTTTCCTGAACTCCATTCTCCATTAGAAGCTCTTCAAACATTGTCTTCTATGACAGTGATACAAAGGCTTATATGAGCCAACTTCCCTTCTGTCCCAAAGTAGAAAGGTGTCCTTGAATGAATACTCATATGAAAAATTGTTAGGATGGGCATTCAGCTCCAAAAGGAGGTAGGAAACGTTGTGCTGACCTAGTTAGTGACTGTGGTAGAACTCTTTGACTAAAACAACTCATAAAAACACAACCTGAATTATCCAAATATTAGAGAGAGCTTGTAGGTTTTTTATTTTTATTTTTTTTAGATAAATTTCAATGAGCAATTAGACAATAGTAAGAATGAATGTCTGATGTTCAGAGGCTCGAGGTTTAAATTCACACATGTAAGTCTGTTTCTTCCAAATAATATTTTCCTCTATTATCCTACTTCAGCAACACCCACATTTCATTAGTATTTTCTAGCGTTTTGGGATCATTGACTACAAATTAAAGTTTTTACCATAAAAAAAGCTTTTTAAAAAAATTTCTCAGTTGATGTTGTTCAACAGAAAATGGCTTAAAAGCTGTATAGAGCCTGTTTAAAGATTTCAAACTTCAAACTTAGCAGTGAGTCTAAAAAAATACACACACTTGCCTTTACTAATCTCTTTTCCCTTTTAATTAGGATGATTGTTATTACCAAGGGCACATCGTTAACGAAAAAGTTTCTGATGCTAGCATCAGCACATGTAGGGGTCTAAGGTAAGACTTCATGGATGTTTTGTATTTACCTGTGATTATGATGTGCTTTTCTCTAAACCCAAAGAATCAAAAATATAATTCATTTTGCTATAGTTGAGTATGAATCCTAAGGGCTTGAAATTTTTGAAATTTGAAAGATAAAACATTTCTCTTGATAGTGGTTTTTGTTTGTTTGCTTGTTTTTACGTACAGGTTTTAGTCCCAGTACTGGAGCCAGAATATTTAGAGATTTGGAGCTCCTCTCCTCCATCTCTTCTTACCCTAAACTTTCTCATTAGCTTGTCTTATCCATGCTTATGACATCCATTTCTTTCTGTATGTTAATGACTCCCCATGCATCTATGTGTAAGATGTCTCTTCTGACACCCAAACTTGATTATCTAATTTTCTTTTCCTTATGTCCAGTTGGATATCTTAAATAAATCTCAGTCTTAATATGCCCCAAATCAAACTATTTTCTCCCAGATCTTTTTTCCCAATGTTCTCTAACCGACCACTTGTCCAATCCAGAAATCTACGTTCCTTGATGACTTCTTGCCTCTCAACTCCCCATTTTCAGTAATTATCAAGCTCAGCTGATAATATTGGAGTCCCTGGGTGGTGCAAATGGTTAAGCTCTGCGCTACTATTTGAAAGGTTGGTGGTTTGAACCCACTCAGAGGTGTCTTGGAAGAAAGGCCTGGCAATAAGCTTCTGAAAGATCACAGCCTTGAAAACCCTATGGAGCAGTTCTACTCTGCACACATGGGTTGCCATGAGTTGGAATCAACTTGACGGCAAGTGGTTTGGTTTTTGTTTTTTATTGGTAATATCTTCTTAAATATTCTCTGAGATTTTTCACTACGTTCTGTCTCTACTGCCACATTATATTCCAAACCACCATGATCTTATGTGGATCACTGCGATAAACCGCCTAATTCATCTCCCTACATTTACTATTGCTGTCTTCTAATTTTATGTACAGTTAATCCAGTCTCCCTAATATATGCTCCTGGCAGTCTTTGTAGTTCTTTTGTATCAACTATGTATTAGTAATTGTATATTTCTGTGATTATTTAATACATATCCAAGTCTAAACATAAGCTCCATGAGGGGAAATACCATGACACTCTTTAACCATTTGCTGTTAGTCCAATGCTTAATGAGTAATGGGTGCTCCATAAATATTGTTTGAATGAATCTTTGCTTAGGGCCTCAGCAGACAATTGAGAATAAACTGATAATATTCATTGATCACATGCTTTACATGTAATTTCCTTCAATCCTTACAACCATCGTATTAAGTAGGTATTATCATTCCAATTTTATAGATGGAGAAGCTGAGGCTATGTGAGTTTAAGAAATTTTCCCATGGTATCATACCAGCTAATACGTGATAGAACCAGGATTTGAATCCCTACCTATAAGGCTCCAAAGCCTCTGTCATTTCCAGTGCACTTTTAGAGCAGACACGGCATGGAAATTGGAAAAACACTGGACTGAGAGTGAGGAAACTTCCATTCTAGTGTCAGCACTAACATAGGTTGCTCTATGGCACTGCAGTAGCCACTTCTTCCCAAAAGGTCCCATTTCTTCATAGAGAAAATAATTGTAGGTACTCTCTAAGGGTAACTTCCGCTGTAATGTTTCACTCTAGTTTATTGCCTCTAGTTTATGAACTTGAAGTGTTTTTGAGGTAGAGTAGGAATTTCATAAGGTCTGTTTTTGGAATCTATAAGTCTACAAAACCCTAAATCAGAAAGGCTGAATTCTTATGTTTTTCAGAGGCTACTTCAGTCAGGGAGATCAAAGGTACTTCATCGACCCTTTAAGCCCCACAAATCAGGATGGACAAGGGCATGCACTCTTCAAGCATGACCCTGATGAAAAGAAGGCTAACAGCACCTGTGGGATGGATGATGTAATATGGGCACATGGATCTCGGAAGAATGCAGTCCCACCTGCCACCAGTCTGGTTGTATGTTTGACTATTTTTTCTTTGCAATGCTGTTATGTATTCTGTCCTGGTTACCCTTAGCGGCTGGAAATGACTGAAACTTTACAGTGATTGTTGAAATTAATAGGACATAGAGACACTAATCATAAAAACTTTTGGTAAAATGATGATTTATTTAATAAGTACTTAAGGCTCAAATACAATGATCAACAACGTGCAGGATTAAAAAGAGGTATAACACTTGACCTCAAGACACAGGTGACTTTCATAATACTTTCTGTAACCTACAACAAACCACAGAGATGTAAAGTACCATCATCATTTTGAGATAAAATATCCTACTATCTTGAACCATTTAACACATTTCTCTTAAATACTGCCATAGGGGCTGGAGTATAGCGGTGAACAAAATGGACATAGTATCTGCCCACAAGAACTTAGAGTATTCTTTCATGTATGGAATGCTCCTTCCAGCTACAGAAGAAAAATGAGTATGATTTTGTTTTCTAAACTGTGAAGTATATATCAAAATATTTTTGTCATTATTACTTTCACTTTCTTCATGATCCACTTCAGATCCAACCATCTCTTATAAATGTTTTTAGAATCCATAAGCATTGGGCTGAATTGATTTAAATGAAAATTCTGGTAGGTTCAATCTGCTGTGGGTTTAAATTCTACTGGTGATATCTGAGAACCCGGAAGAGCCACTCTTAGCTATAGTCTTTATATGTTCCCATGAATGTCCACCTCCTGGTTACTTTTATGTTAACTCCTGGGCCCTCTGTCACAATTCTTCTGTAACTATGTGGAAATAGCCTTGTTTTCATGGCATGATAGTATTTTGGTTTTCCTCCTATTTCACTAGTGCTTCTCCTTCACAGTTTCTTCCATTTTTGTTGGTATTCCTCCTCTGGGTGACCACAAAGCTCAATCCTGGGCCACTTTCTTTGCTTTATCTACACATTCTTCCTAAGTAGTCTCATCTTGCCCTGTACTTTTTTGAAATAGGTGTTGTTGTTGTTAGTTGCTGTCAAGTTGGCTCTGACCATTGGCAACCCCGTGTACAACAGAACAAAATGTTGTCTGGTCCTGTGTTATTGGTTCTATATCAGATAATAATCTGCTGTGATCCATAAGGTTTTCAGAAGTTGATTGCCAGGCCTTTCTTCCTAGTTTGGAAGCTCTGCTGAAACCTGTGCACCATGGGTGACCCTCCTGGTATTTGATATACTGGTGTTATAGCTTCTTCCAGCTTCATAGCAACATGCAAACCACCACAGTATGACAAACTGACAGACTGGAGGTACTATGTACTAACGTTGTTAGTACATCACGTCGGCCTGACTCATGGGTTTTCACTGGCTGATTTTTTGGAAATAGAAAGCCAGGACTTTCTTCCTAGTTTGTCCAGTCTGGAGATTCTACTGAAACCTATTCGACATCATAGCGACACACTAGCCTCCAGTGACAGACAAATGGTGACTGTGCTTGAAGTGCATTGGTCGGGAATTGAACCCAGATCTCTAGTAAGAAAGGTGAGAATTTTACTATTGGACCACCACTACCCACTTTGTATAATAAACCAAAAAACCAAACCCGTTACCTTCTGAGTCGATTCTGATTCATAGCAACCCTATAGGACAGAGTAGAACTGCCCTGTAGGATTTCCAAGGTTGTAATCTTTTTTTTTTTTTTCCAAATAACAAGTATTATATTTGGGGCATTTTTATTCAAATAAGCAGAGATGTTATTTGTGTTTAATCATATGAATAGTTTCAGGATTATAGATACATACACAAACAAAAGTAGATGAAATACATGTCAGCAGAAAACTGAAAATATTTTATATCCAGGTTTGGGACATCCTTGTTCACATTGTGTCTGAGGTATAGTCGTTATATGTTAAATTATAAACAGAGTCTACAAGGCCTTAAAATTCAATACCATTTTCATTTTCCATATCACCTAGAATTTTCAGGTAGCAGTAAAGCCTTAAATCGGGAATTAGAAAAATAATAATAGGAACCCGGCAAAATGGCGCTCTAGGCAGAAGCACCACGCCATCCCTCCACGGCAAAGATCCGAAAAACTAAGCCGAACAGAGAAAACAACAATCCTGAAACCCTAAATGAAGAGATAAAGAACTCAGCCAAGCACCAAATGGAGTGAGAGAACTGACAGAGAACGGAGAGCGAGGAGAGATTCA
>NW_004444026.1:11256575-11258026 GCF_000243295.1 Trichechus manatus latirostris
TTCTTTTGATTTCTTGCTTGCCTCTCACCGCCTCCCCCTCCTTTTGCTCGAGTGCCTGGCTCTGAGTGCCATTTTTGCTTCTTCCTGAGGGGCTGCGGGGCTCCATTCAAGTGTGCAGCTGCTTCCCTGTCTGGGCTGCCGCGCTGGTGGGATCCCGGGGCTTTTGTTCGTTTGTTCCTCTGCTTCCCATGGTCATGGTCTCTTGACCGGGAGGCACCAGCTGCTTGGATTCCACACACCCAAGTGGGCGGCTCTCTGGGTGCCATTAGTTGGCTGCTAGTGTTGCTTTTTTTTTCTGCTTCTTCTGATTTCTCACTTGCCTCTCGACACCTCCCCCTCCTTTCACTCAAGTGCCTGGCTCCATGAGCCATCTTTGCTTCTTCCTGAGGGTTTCCAGAGCGCCGGCAATTTGTGATATACGCTTTCCCACTCTCCACCCTTCTTCACCCACACTCGGCCTCCTCTGCTTCCCGTGGACACAGTCTCTTGTGCAGACACAAGTCTCTTGTCCAGCCAGCACTGGCTGGCTCTCTGAGTGCCATTTGTTGGCTGCTGGTGTTGCTTTTTTTTTTTCCCTGCTTCTTTGGATTTCTTGCTTGCCTCTCGCCGCCTCCCCTTCCTTTCGCTCGAGTGCCTGGCTCCGTGCGCCATCTTTGCTTTTTCCTGAGGGGCTGCGGAGCTCCATTCGAGTGTGGAGCTGCTTCCCGGTCTGGGCTACCGCGCTGGGGGGATCCCGGGGCTTTTGTTCATTTGTTCATTTTGAATTGTTTGTTTCATTTCTTTTCCTTTTCTTGAGTTGGGAGCCCCTTCTAGCCAGGAGGAGCTGCATGGCAAGGAACTACCCTTCAGCTTCCACAGATGTGTGGAGGGATCCCTGAGGACATTTATCGTTTTTTTTTTTCCTGTTTTTTTGGGGGGCCTTTCTTGTACTTTTTTTTCTTTTTTTTAATTTGTTTTGTTTTCTTTTCCCTCTTTTTCCCTTTTTGTCTTTCTTCCTTGTCAGTTTCTCATCCCTCTATATCTTCCTTCTCTTTCTGCTCACTGAATACCAGATGTTGTATGCCTCTGTGCCTTCTGGACAGGCTGTGCTGCGACACCTGAGAGCAACTTCCCCAGACCTCATAGCTGCATTGGTGGGATCCCTGGGAACTCTGCAGTTCTTTAACCTTTCTGATTTTTATTTGTTCATTCTTTTCTTTCTCTTCCCATTTCTGTTTTTCTCCATTTCATAGTCTCTCATCTCTCCATTCCAATGGCAAGCTCCCCTAGCATTCTGTTTTGTTTGTTTGTATGTTTTGGCTCCTGTTTCTCTCTCCTCTCTCCCATATCCATCTTAGCTCCACACATAACAATTTCCCCACTGCATCCTGCCTACCTGCACCGTGCGCTTGACATCACACCACCAAGCAGTGCAGGCACGGCCTACTGGAACCTGCCCAGCACTGATTACC
>NW_004444026.1:11264637-11266268 GCF_000243295.1 Trichechus manatus latirostris
GGGGTTGTTAACCAATGTCATAAAACCACGTGTACCACTGTTTCATGAGAAACTATCTGTTCTGTAAGCCTTCACCTGAAGTACAATAAAATATATAAAATAATAATAATAATAAACTGGCTAAGGTTTATGCAGTGACTAGATCTTGATGGCCTGAGGCCTTGTCCTCAATCTCTCATGAATGTGGATGAGATTTCAGGCAACAGAAAAATGGTACTCTGTCCTTTTACTTATCAGTGGACAGGCTCCTGACAGCGCCTGCTTAAGTCTGTAGCCCACCACTTAAAAGACATTATTTTTATGACATATTAATCTGTTGCAAGTCTCCAACTAAATGTATCAAAACTTTTCAGTCATAAGATATAACAACCCCTCCTTCTTCCCTCCTGCCTCAACTGACCTTGAGGGATTATGTTGCAACCTTCCTTCTGAAGGCACTTCAAAGACAGCTTGTAGCCTTGAAGTGAAGTAGATTTTGACTTTTAAACAGATTGTAAATATGTAGAACTCTGCTTGTTTGTATTTATTTGCTGTTTGGTGGTTCTAGCAGTTATTCCTGGTTGCCCTTGGTAGTGGTGGTTGTTGTGAGCTTCCGTTTAGTTGATAACTGACACATGGTGGCTCTATGCACTACAGCCTGTCATCCATAAGGTTTTCATTGGCTGATTTTTCAGAAGTAGAGTGCCAGGGCTTTCTTCCCTAGGTTGTAATCTTTACTGGAGCAGACTATCAGATCTTTTCTCCCATGAAGAGCCTGGTGGGTTCAAACTGCTGAACTTTCGGTTAGCAGGCAAGCATTTAATCATTGTACCACCAAGGCTTCTTATCACAAATTACAATAGTCAAAATAGAAATACTGAATTCTAAACACCAAACAAAATCACTTCTCCCTCATTCTCCCCTATCTCTGTTAACAATACCATCATTCATCATTGGCTCATTCCCAGATACAGAATTTATACTTGATTCCTCTTTCCTTAATCTCTTCATATGTGGCGGTGTTGTTGCTGTTAAGAGGCATCGAGTGAGTTCCCACTCATAGTGACCCTATGTACCACAGAAGCAACACTGCCCAATCCTGTGCAATCTGCTCAATCACTGTTATGTTTTAGCCCATTGTGCAGCCACTGTATCAATCCATCTGGTTGAGGGTCTTCCTCTTTTTAGCTGACCCTCTACTTTACCAAGCATGATGTCCTTCTCCAGGGACTGGTCCCTCCTGATAACAAGTCCAAAGTAAGTGAGATGAAGTCTCGCCATCCTTGCTTCTAAGGAGCATTCTAACTGTCCTTCTTCCAAGACAGATTTGTTCATTCCTCTCCCAGTTCATAGTATAGTCAATATTCTTTGCCAACACTGTAATTCAAAAACATCAGTTCTTCCTTGGTCTTCTTATTCATTGTCCAGCTTTCCCATACATATGTGGTGATTGAAAATATCATGGCTTGGGTCAGGAGCACTTTTGTCCTCAAAGTGACATCTTTGCTTTTTAACACTTTAAAGAGGTCTTTTGACCAGGATCACAACAGACGGTTCTGGACAGAGCTGGAGAAGGATGTAGAGTGTAATTCTAACTCACACACACACAAAAAAGACCAGATTTACTGGCCTAAAGGAGACTGGAGAAACCC
>NW_004444026.1:11266795-11305109 GCF_000243295.1 Trichechus manatus latirostris
CTTCTGTTTCATGAGAAACTATTTGTTCTGTAAGCCTTCACCTGAAGTACAATTAAAAAAAATTAAATTAAATTAAAAAATAAAATAAAATAAAGAGGTCTTTTGCAGCAGATTTAACCAATACACTATGTTGTTTGATTTCTTGACTGCTGCTTCCATGCGTGTTGATTCTTGATCCAAGTAGAATAATTCTTTAACAACTTCAATATCTTCTCTGTTTGTCATGATGTTGCTTATTGGTCCAGTTGTGAAGATATTTTTCTTTATGTTAAGGTGTACTCCATAATGAAGGCTGTAGTCTTTGGTCTTCATCAGTAAGTGCTTCAAGTCCTCTTCACTTTCAGCAAGCAAGGTTGTGTTATCTGCATATCACATGTTGTTAATGAGTCTTCCTCCAGTCCTGATGCCATTTTCTACTTCATATAGTCCAGCTTCTCAGATTATTTGCTCAGCATACACATTGAATAAGTATGGTGAAAGGATACAACCCTGACACACAACTTTTCTAATTTTAAACCACTCAGTATCCCCTTGTTGTTTTTGAATGACCGCCTCTTCCTCAGTGTACAGGTTCCTCCAGAGCACAATTAAGTGTTCTGAAATTCCCATTATTTGCAATGTTATCCATAATTTGTTATGATCCACATAGTCAAATGCCTTTGTATCGTCAATAAAACACAGGTAAACATCTTTCTGGTATTCTCTGCTTTCAGCCAAGATCCATCTGACATCAACAATGCTATCCTTCATTCCATGTCCTCTTCTGAATCCAGCTTGAATTTCTGGCAGTTCTCTGTCGATGTACTGCTTAATCATTTTTGAATTATCTTTAGCAAAATTTTACTTGTGTATGATATTAATGATATTGTTCGATAATTTCTGCATTCCATTGGATCACCTTTCTTTAGAATAGGCACAAATATAGATTTCTTCGAGTCAGTTGGCCAGATAGCTGTCTTCCAAATTTCTTGGCGTAGACAAGTGAGCACGTTTAGGATTGCATCTGTTTGTTGAAACATCTCCAATTCCTGGAGTCCTGTTTTTCAACAATGCCTTCAGTGCAGCTTGGACTTCTTCCTTCAGTACCATCAGTTCTTGTTCATTTGTTACCGCCTGAAATAGCTGAATGTTGATCAATTCTTTTTGGTACAGTGAAGAGTCACTGTACATTGCATATTCCTTCCATCTTCATTTGATGCCTCCTGTGTCGTTTAGTATTTTGCCCATAGAATCCTTCGAAATTGCAACTCAAAGCTTGATTGTTTTTTTTTTTTTTTTCAGTTCTTTCAGAGTGAGAAATGTCACACATGTTCCTCCCGGTTGGTTTTTTAAATCCATGTCTTTGCACATTTCATTATAATACTTTACTATGTCTTCTCGAGCTGCCCTTTGAAATCTTCTGTTTAGCTCTTTTACTTCATCATTTCCTCCATTCACTTTAGTTACTCTACATTCAAGAGTAAGTTTCAGAGTCTCCTCTGACATCCAGTTTGGTCTTTTCTTTCTTTCCTGTCTTTTTAATGACTTCTTGCTTTCTTCATGTATGATGTCTTTGATGTCATTCCACAACTAGTCTGGTCTGCAGTCATTAGTGTTTGTGATGGTTAAGATTGTGTTTCAGCTTGGCTGGGCCATGATTCTCAGTGTTTTAATGTGATCACTCCAATGACTGAATATACTGTGAGTAGCCAATCAGATGAAAGGGAGTCTCCTTGGGGGTGTGGCCCACATCTGAATATAAGCAGATGTTCTGGCCTTTTGCTGTCTCTGGATCCTGTGGCTGCCCTCGTCATCTCATCTCTGGTTCTTGGGACCTGAGTTGTCAGCTTATCTGCCGAACTTGGGATTTGTCAATCTTTGCAGCCTGTGAGCGGGAGCCCTGCTCTCTGACCTGCTGATCTTGGGCTCACCAGCTTCTGCAGCTGTGTGACTTGGGAGGGGCCTCTACCCTGATCCATGGACTTGAGACATTCTAGCCTCTACAATCACGTGAGCTGTTTCCTTGTATAAATCTCTCTCTCTATATATATTTATATGTGTTACTAGTTTTGCTTCTCTAGAGAACCCAGCCTAGGACAGTGTTCAATGTGTCAAATCTATTCTTGAGATGGTCTCTAAATTCAGGTGAGATATACTCAAGTTTGTACTTTGGCTCTCATGGACTTATTTTAATTTTCTTCACCTTCAGCTTGAACTTGCATATGAGCGATTGATGGTCTGGTCCATAGTCGGCCCCTGGGCTTGTTCTAATGATACTGAGCTTCTCCGTTATCTTTGGCAACAGATGTAGTTGATTTGATTTCTGTGTATTCCATCTGATGAGGTCCATATGTATAGCTGCCATATATGTTGTTGAAAAAAGGTATTTCCAACGTATAGGTCATTGGTCTTTCAGAATTCTGTCATGCAATCTCCAGTGTAATTTCTATCACCAAGGCTGTATTTTCCAACTACTGATCCTTCTTCTTTGTTTCCAACTTTCACATTTCAATCACCAGTAATTATCAATGTATCTTGGTCACGTGTTTGATCAATTTCAGACTGTAGAAAGAGGTGAAAATCTTCAATTTCTTCATCTTCAGCATTACTGCTTGGTGGGTAAATTTGAATAATAGTCATATTAACTGGTCATTCTTGTAGGTGTATGGATATTATCCTCTATCACTGACAGTATTGTACTTCAGGATAGATCTTGAAATGTTCTTTTTGACAATGAATGCAATGCAATTTCCCTTCAATTTGTCATTCCTAGCATAGCAGACCATATGATTGTCTGATTCAAAATGGCCAATACCAGTCCATTTCAGCTCACTAATGGCTAAGATATCGATGTTTACGCATTCCATTTCATTTTGACAACTTTCAATTTTCCTAGATTCATGCTTCATACATTCCACACTCCAATTATTAATGGATATTTGCAGCTATTTCTTCTCATTTCAAGTCATGCTACATCAGCAAATGAGGATCTTGAAAGCTTGACTTCATTAACATCATTAAGGTCAACTGTACTTTGAGGAGGCAGCTCGTCCCCACTTGTATTTTGAGTGTTTTCCAACCTGTGGGGCTCATCTTTCAGCACTAGAGTAGACAGTGTTCTATGGCTACTCATAAGGTTTTCACTGGCCAGTTTTTTTTTTAGAAGTAGATCACCAGGTCCTTCTTCCTAGTCTGTCTTAGTCTGGAAGCTCTGCTGAAACCTGTCCAACACAGGTTACCCTGCTGGTATTTGAAATACTGGTAGCATAGCTTTCAGAATCACAGCAACATCCAAGCCACCACAGTACAACAAACTACAGACTAGTGGTGGCCTTATATGGTATCCATCGTATATTCCATAGACATTCTAGATCTTTTTCTTTGCTAATTCCTCTGGACTACCACAAGGCACCATCCATCTCACAATAATGATGTCAACAGCCTCTATCTGATCTTCCTAGTTTCATTCCTGCCTCTCCACATAATAGAATCCACTCTCCACACAATAGATGAAGTTATTTTTTTACTGTAAATAATATCATGTCATTTTTCTGCTGAAAGAAAATGGCTTCCCATTGCATTTAGTACAAAGTTCAAATACCTGACCATGGGTTACACATCTCTCTATGGTTAGGGTCCTGCCTACCTCTGTAATCTCCTCTACCTTATTCACCTCACCCACAGCTCACCTTCCCCACTGTGTCCCAACAAACACTAACTTTTTTCCCCTATGCTTGAAATATGCCAGTATCATTTCACCTTAGAGTCTTTTTACTATGTATACATATATACGTATAAATTTTTTTTTTTTGCTGAAATTGTCTCCCAATTTATCTTCCCACTTCTGGCTTCTCATTGTCATTAATATATCTGCTTAAGGGCTGACTCTTTAGAGATGCTGTTCTTAACCATCTATTCTGAAATGACCATAGTTACTCAATATCACATCACTCCATTTGATCCTCTGCAAAGCACTTATTACCATCTGATATTTCTATATTTGTTTGTTTATGTGAGCTTCTTAAGCACATGGACCATGTCTATTTCATTGCTGTATCCCTATTGCCCAGAGAAGTGTAGGTGCTTACTAAGTATAATCAATGTTTTGTTTCTAGGGAGAGCGTGTGTGTTGGGGGGAGGGGATAAGTATGTATCTCTCAAGGTAATACTTGAAATTCTATCTTCAGTAATTTGTTTTGTTAATGGAAAAGTTTCACCTGTTAAAAGATAAACACTTCCAGAAATGCAACATAATAAACTTTGATGTTTTATTATTTAATATGAATCCTAAAATTAATAAGTAGCCATCTGCTACTTTTTCATGGGACAATGCACTATAAAATGTTTTTTTTTTTTTTTTTTTGAGAAAGTAAAAAAAAACAGTATCTTAGAATGTAGGAAACAGATCCAGGGCTGCCTGAAGAGATAAGTGTTTTGGCAGTTCTGGCATTGCACTATCGTAAAGAAGGTTATATTCACCAGGATGGGAATAAAAAGCTACTAAAAGGACAATGGAAGAATGCTGAAGTCATAGTCTCTCTATTTCTTGGCAGAATGACAAGGAAAGTATACTGTTCAAAAAATCTGAAGACTTTGGAGTTAGCACCAACTCTTCTATGAATTAGTTGTGAAACCATCTAATCTCCAGTCAAATAAAGGAGTCAGACTAGAGTATTACTGATGTCCCTCCTAGCTGTAACATCCTGAGTTTTGTCTGCACATAATCCTAGCTATTGAGTTGGAGTTAAAATGGTAATACTGTCATCCTTTAGTCCAAGATATCAATCAACCTTTCAGAAAAGTACACATTTCAAATAAACAGATGATTCTTGCAGAAAAAGATGTTGTCTTAGTAATTTTCCTTCTTATATTTCAGAAATCCAATGACCAGAAGGTTCAGAAAAATAAGAAATACATAGAATATTATTTGGTCCTGGATAATGGTGAGGTAAATATATATTAGATAAATGTGTCTTTTAAAACCCCCTTCTATGTAAATTTATTTATTATGTGAGATAGTAAATGTTCTGAATCAGTCTTCAAAAATCATGAATTTGAGCTATGGTTACAAATTGTTCTGAACCTATGAAATTTAACATTTATTATAAAACTGATATTATTTCTCCTTTTCAGATATTTACACCTGGTATAAAATGCATAAATTGAAATTTTTTACACTAGGATGCTCTTTTCTTATCGTGTTAAGACTCCAAACTCAGTTTCCAGTTAAATCCCTTTGTCACCTTATCTTCTATCAAATAGTTAAATCATTTGTAAATTAGAATTTATGCTCATCAGACAGTGGTAAATATAAAAGACTGAATTAAATCTTCTGAAAAATGCAAACCTTTGGTAATATTCACTGTTTTTCGTCTTTTATAAGAATACATGTTCATATATTGGATTTTCTAAAAGCAAGGTCCGTAATATGTGATCTCAAAAAGAAAAAACTTATGCTATAAAAATATGAGTAAATTTATTACTTCAAGTCCTAAAACATTGGCCTCTTTATTGTACTGCATTTGCTTAATGCTCATTTAAAAAAAAAAAAAAAAGCTGTTCCTTGCATTGATTCTGCACAGCTTAAGTAACCATGGTACACAACTGGAAATATGTTTGAAATAATTCTGCAGAGCCTTACATTGAGCTAGTACTTCAAAAAATGAAACAGCTCAAAAAAATAATAAAACATCTCTATGCCCAAAGTGCTTTAATATAGTTATAGAAATAAGGAAGCAATTGGTTTCTAACTTATTACTGTTAACTTTTATATCTGATCCTTAACTCTAACTACCGATAAGTAATATATACTAACGTTGCCTTTTAAAACTTCCAATTAATTTCTATTAATTCTCATATTTTGTCTTGTTTTTTTTTTTTTAGTTTAAAAAGTACAATAAAAATCCAGAGGAAATAAGAAAGAGAGTTTTTGAGATGGCCAATTACGTCAACATGGTACGATATATTTTACTAAATATAATTTTTAAAAATAATTTCTTTTATTTTTTTGCCGTTGTTGAGAATATACACAGCAAAAAGATACACCAATTCAAGTTTCTATATGTATAATTCAGTGAATTGATTACATGTTTTGAGTTGTTCATCCATTCTTTCCCTCCTTTTCTGAGTTGTTCCTCCCCCATTAACATAAACTCACTGCCCCCTAAGGTTCCTATTTAATCGTTTGAGTTGATGTTGTCAATTTGATCCCATATAGATCAATCTTAAAAGAGCATAATGCTCAAGGCAGACATTCTTGACTAGTTAAGCTAGACTTTTGTTTGGTTTTAAGAAGACTTTAGGGAATATTTTTGGTTTAAAGATTATCTTAAGGTAATAGTTTTGGGGGTTCATCCAGCCTCTCTGGGTCCAGAAAGTCTGGAATCCATGAGAATTTGAAATTCTGTTCTGCATTTTCTTCCTTTTGATAAGGATTCTTCGTAGAATGTTTGATCAAAATGTTCGGAAATGGTAGCTGGACACCATCCAGTTCTGGTCTCATGGCAAAGGAGGCAGTTTTTCATGGAGGCAATTAGCTACACATTCCATTTTATCCTCCTATTCCTGACTCTCCTTCTTCCTCTGTTGCTCCAGGCTAATAGAGACCAATTGTTGTGCCTTACGGCCACTTGAAAGCTGTTAAGACCCAAGCCACTATGCAGCAAACTAGGAGATAAAACAGAAGCACTAAACATGTTATTAGGCCATTAATTGGGATGTCCCATGAAACCATAGCCCTAAATCTCCAAACCAAAGAACCAAATCCCATGAGGTATCTGGTTGTACCTAGCAGCCTTAGTAGCTACTCTTTTATTAAATATAATTTTAAACAATTTTCCGTGAGGTGTCATTGAGCTTCTCTATGAATGCTCATGAAGCAGGGGAGGAAAGCTCAGACCCCTAAGACTGGCTTATGAGTGGTGATCACTGCTTCATTGAATATTAATATTGCATAATAGGGAATTTTCTCACCTACTTGCCACTTCACATACTATTCTCAGGTCCATGAAGATATAAAAGCTGTTTTTTTAGTGTGATTTTTTGTTTTGTTTTGTTTTGTTTTATTTTCCTAAAGCTTGGTAAGAAAATTCTGAAAAACAAATCCCAGTAGAAAGTTGATAGAAAGAAGAAAAAGGAAAAAAGAAAAAAAACAAAATACTTCAACTCCTAGCATTTTTGATATGCATTATCTCATTTAACACTCAAGACAGACCTGAGAAGGATATTGCTAAGCATAATTTGCAGCTAAAGAACTACATCCTGGGAAGCAAAGTAACTTGCTAATAATTGTCAGATTTCAAAGCCCATTTGGATTGTAAAACTGTTGGTGTATTCCTTAAACATAATTTTGTCATCTAATTTTCAAAATCTTTATAAAAGGATTATTCGATCCCTTTTAATTAAATCTTAATTGTTAATTTCTTATTAGTTGAGTAGTTGACATGCATTGTTCGAAACAATGGAGTTATTTTGTGGTATCCTGCAAATTCTCTAAGAATGTAAAGAAAATAAAGGTAGATTAAATGACCAAAGTCATATCCCTTCCTCTTATCACAAAGATTACATCCATTCTTTTTTAAGAAACTCTAAGAATTGGTCATATTTATTGAATACCTACTTTGTGCCAGGTACTTTTCTAGGTTATGGGGATAAAGTGGGAACAAAAACAACAAATATATAATCCTTCAAGGAGTTTACATTCATGTTCAAGGATAAAAACATAAACAAATAGATAATAAAATAAACAGTATGTCATATAGTAATATGTACTATAAAGAAAAAAGTAAAGTAGGGTAAAAAAGAGAGAGATTCATCGTGGGTACTAAGTTATATAGGGAAGACCTCTCTAATAAAGTGGCATTTGAGTAGAAACCTGAAGGAAGGAATCGTCATATCTGGAGGGAAGAGTGTGTGAGGCAGAAGGGTGTGTCAGAGCAAAGGCACTGAGGGTAGGGTCTTGTTCGTCAAGTTTGAAGTACAATAAAGAGGCCAATGTGGCTGAAATGAAGTGAGCCAGGATGAGGGTAGGGGGCGATGACTTCTGAGAAATAGTGGTGGCCAGACCATGAAGAACTTTGAGGTCCTGTGCAAGAACTTTGACTGTTACTCTGCACATGATGGGAAGACATTGGAAAGCCTGGGCTGGGTTTGATATAATCAGATGTATGTTCTTAAAAGATTACTTTGACCATTAAGCTGAAAAGAAACTGAAGGAAAGCAAGAGGACTAGTAGAAGAATCATTCCATAATTCCGGGCAAGAAATGACGATGGCTTGGGCAAAAGCGGTGATAATGAGTTTGGTGAGAATAGCTGAGTTTAGATAGAGTTAACAGGGTTTAGGGGGGCGGGGTGGGAGACTAAGAAAAAAAAAAAAGGACTCTGGCCTGAGGAATTTCAAGAATAGGAAGAATAGCATAGGAGCATGACTGGGGAGAAAGATTGGGGCTTCTGTTTTGGATACATTAAGTTTGAGATATCATTTAAACATCCTACTGGAAATGCTGACTAGTTTCCTGGAGATACAAAATTGGAGTTCAGGAACGAGTACTGGAAGGAGATATAAGTGTATAAGTCTTCAGCTTATTTAAATGATATAGGCTAGGGGTCAGAAAACTATAGGCTGTGAACAAAATCCAGCCTGCTGCCTTTGTAAAATAAATTTATTTCAACAGCCATGCCATTTGTTTACATACTATCTATGACTGCTTTCCTCCTACAGTGGCTGAGGTGAGTAGTTGTGACGAAGAATATATGTCCCGCAAAGTCTAAAATATTTACTATCTGGCCCTGTACAGATAAGATTTGCCTATCCCTGGTTTATGATCCCCAAGGGCATGGAGCTAGATAAATGGAATAGAGACCTAAGCACTGAGCCCTGGAGTACTTCTTTGATTACAGGTCAGAGTGGAGGAGAAACTACCAAAGAAACCAAGAAGGGGTAGACAGCGAGGTAGGTGGAAACCTGGAGACAGTACTGTTCTGGAAGCTACTTGAAATGAAAATCTATCAAGAGGAGGAAATGGCAAATGATATTAAATGCTGCTGAGGACTGAGAATAGATCACTGGATTTAACAAAGTAGAAATTATCGACCACTTTGACAAACCCAGTTTTATGGAGTATAAGATTACAAGCATAATTAGAGTGAATTCAAGAGAGTATGAGAGAGGAACAATTAGAGACAGAAAACACTTTCAAGATGTTTTGCTATTAAGGGGAGCAGAGAAATGAGACACAAGTCAGAGGGGGAAGTGGCATTAAAAGAAGTGGGTATTTTTCTTCCTAAAATGGGACAAATTATAGTTCCTTCTTATGCTGATAAGAATGATTTGATGGAAGATTACTCATGGATAGTTCAGGAAAGAGAGAAAAGTTTCTGGAGTAATACCCTTGATTAGGAGATAGATGTGCCACCTAAGTTGGCCTTAGGCTGACTGGCCATTCATCCATATAGTATGGAAGGGGAAGCACAGGGTGTCTGGACAAGCATAGGTAAGGGGGAAGAGGTGGTGATGGGAACTTCTGGAACTCCTCTTCTGATTGATTGTAAACTCTCAGTGAATTTGGAGGCAAGGCTATCTGCTGAAATTGAGGATATAAAAAAAAAAAGTGTTAGAATTTCTGAGAGGAGCAGGTATGAAAAATTGTGCAGAAGCCTTTGAGACTGAATGGGTTTTGAAAACGCAGCAGGTTTGCTGGGGAGTTGTAAGGACCACTTGATGTGAGTAGCCATGACTTTAAAGTGGAGTGGTTGGCACAGCTGTGTTTTCTCCATCTGTCTTCAGAGGCATGGTAGAGGAGAGAAGTAGGGGAGAATTGGTTTTAACTAAGGTTGGGTGTTTGTCAGATGAGTGAAATAAAACAAGAAAGAAACAAGGAAGTTGAGGTAATAATCATGGAAAGGATTATAATCTGGTTGGATTTCTACTTCTCTTTTGATAATAATTGCATCCTTCAATGCTTTTATTGTTTTCCGAACTACTCTTTTTTAAAAAATTTCTTCAGGTTTCTCAGCAGAAAATTGCTTCATGAGAAGGTCTGTCACTGTGCAGTTTTATAAATCATACTAACTAATTAAGCATTTATCTTAATTACAGGCATATTGTCTCATAACTTTAACCCTTTATTTCTGAGGTTTGTCCCCTATGCTTTGCAGTTTATTTGTCTCAGTCCTGGTTTAAGAATTAGAACTTACTTATCTTTTTTTTTGCTTAATACGTTTTTTTTAATTGTACTTTAGATGAAGGTTTACGGAATAAACTAGCTTCTCATTAAACGGTTAGTACACATATTGTTTTATGACATTGGTTACCAACCCCACAACATATCAACGCTCTTCCTTCTCAAACTTGGGTTCCCTATTACCACCTTTCCTGTCCCCTCCTGCCTTCTAGTCCTTGCCCCTGGGCTGGTGTGCCCCTTTAGTCTCATTTTGTTTTATGGGCCTGTCTAATCTCTGGCTGAAGGGTGAACCCCAGGAGTGACTTCATTACTAAGCTAAAAGATTGTCCAGGGGACATACTCTCAGAGTTTCTCAAGTCTCTGTCAGGCCAGTAAGTCTGATCTTTTTTTGTGAGTTAGAATTCTGTTCTACACTTTTCTACAGCTCTGTCTGGGACCCTCTGTTGTGATCCCTGTCAGAGCCGTCAGTGGTGGTAGCCAGGCAACATCTAGTTGTGCTGGACTCAGTCTGGTGGAGGCTGCGGTGGTTGTGGTCCATTAGTCCTCTGGACTGATCTTTCCCTTGTGTCTTTGGTTTTCTTCGTTCTCCCTTGCTCCCGAAGGGGTGAGACCAGTGGAGTATCTTAGATGGATGCTCACAAGTTTTTAAGGCCCCAAACGCTACTCACTGAAGTAGAATCTAGAACATTTTCTTTATAAACTGTGTTATGCCTGTTGAGCCACGTGTTCCCTGATACCATGGTCCCCACAGCCCTCAGCCCAGTAATTCGGACCCTCAGGGAGTTTGGATGTGGCTATGGAGCTTCCATGACCTTGCCTTGGACAAGCTGTGCTGGCTTCCTCAGTATTGTGTACTGTCTTACCCTTTATAGTCTTACTTATTGTGATTCACAGATGTAGGACTTTTTCATATAGTGTGGAACTTCTTCAATACCAAAATCAGCACTGAGCCAGCTTTGCTAATTCTGAAATATTAGGACTTTGAGAACATTCAAAAGCATATGAGTAAATATACTTAAAAGAAGCCATAGTAATGAGCCATTAGCACAAAATTATAATTTCTTGAGGTTGCAAGGAGAAGTTTATTTCAGTAGGGACTTTTCTCCAAAAAAGAAGTTTAAAACATGAAACCTCTAAGGGTGTCTGCTCTGCCTTAGAATGGGGATGGTAGTATCTGCAAAAATAGATAACTTCTGTTTCACAACTATGTTTAGAAAGAAGGTATTTACAGTGTTGTTATAAATAAGTTTGAAAATATAAAGCACATTGGAAATATTAAAAGACAATGTCATCATTATAAAGTGTTTCTTTGCCATTTATCTCTCTGGACAGCTTTATAAAAAACTTGATACTCGTGTGGCCTTAGTTGGTATGGAAATCTGGACAGATGAAGATAAGATAAAGATAACTCCAAATGCAAGCTTCACCCTGGAAAATTTTTCTAAATGGAGGGCGAGTGTCCTCCCAAGAAGAAAGCACCATGATATTGCTCAGTTAATCACGTATGTATAGATTTTCCCCTTTGCACACTACATAATATTCATCATTGAAGCTTTTCAAAGACTTGGTAAAGAAGGTATCTGAAAATATAGGGTAAGAGGAAGGGGTTTACACAAAAAGGATTAAAAGTTCAAAACACACTCATTTGAATCTTATGTTGAATATGCCCTTACTTTTGATACAAATATATTTTTAACAGAAACCAGTAATTGTCCAATGGTTTACATAAAGCTTGTCAGTTTTTATTGGATATACAGAAAGGAAAGACAAGTTTAGACAATAGCAAAAGGGATTTACATTCAGCTTTTAAAAAGAACTCTTACGCTTTGGGCTCTATTCAGGAGAAACATTTGGGTTAGAAAAAAAAAAAAGTGAATATTATCTTCTAATCCCACACCTCCACTGTTATGGACTGAAGTACGTTACCCCTAATATGTGTTGGAATCCTAACCCCTATGGATATAATCCTGTTTAAAAATAGGGTTTTCTTTGTTATATTAATGAGGCTCTATTATTGTAGAGGAAATGCTGGTGGTGTACTGGTAAAGTGCTATGGCTGCCAACCAAAAGGTCAGCAGTTTGAATCCACCAGGTGCACCTTGGAAACTCTATGGGGCAGTTTTATACTCTGTCTTACAGGGTTGCTGTGAGTGGGAATTGACTTGAAGACAGTGGGTTTGGTTTTGTTTATTAGTATAGAGTATTTCCTAGACCTAACCACTTCTGAGTTATAAAAAGAGCAGATTAGACTCAGAAACACACTGACATGGGGGAAGGTAGATGCTGCCTAGTGACGGAGGCAGATAAATCTACAAGTCCAGGAACTCCAAGGATTGCTGGCTACTAGAAGCTGAAATAAACAAAGAAGGACCTTCCCCTTAGAGCCAAACCTGAATTCAGACTTCTAGACTCCTGAACTGTGGAATAATACATCTCTGTTCTTTAAATACAGCCATGCCATATTTCTGTTACAGCAGAAGTAGGAAACTAAGACATCTACCATCATGCTGAAATGGGACTAACTTAAAAAAAAAAATTAAGGGAAATTAATGACTATAAATTACACAAGACTGCTGAGCATCTAAATTCTATTGGATGATTTGCAGTGAGAATCAGATAGAAGGAAGCAGAAAGAGTGATTTGAGATTACTAGAGAGTTCCTCTTCCTGAGACAGTGGTGGGTGTCATGGAAAATAAGTGGGCTATGTCCTGTCATAATTAATTGATATTTATGTACTGGTTATCTATTGATGCATAACATCTCAGCACAAGACTTACTGACTTAAAATAAGTCTACTTTACTTATATGTCTCATGTGTGGGCTGGCATGCTGGAATAGTTTAGGCTGGTTGATCATCTTTCTCTTGCTATACAGCCTTTCATGTGGCTAACTTGGACTTCCTCCAACATGGCAGTCTCAAGGAAGTTGGACTTCATACATGGTGGCTAGCTTCTCCCAGAATAAACATTCCAAGAGGATCAGAAGAAAGCTTCAAGGCTTCTTATGACCTAAGCTCTGAAGTTACACAGTATCACTTCTGGTATACTCTGTTGGTCAAGATTAAGTTAGAGGGCCAACCGAGATTCAGTGGGAAGGCATTACTCAGAATGTGAATACTGCAAGGCAGGCTCTTTGGAGGTCTCCTGGAGAATAGCTGCCACTTTGCTTAATTTGGGAAGTTGAGTTCTAGACTCAAGAGTCTACCATGTGAAAGAGCTCATTCTTAGTGCAGAGGTTTAGTGATTTTCCAATATCTCATAGCCAGTAAGTAGTAAGAGACTTGAACTCTTCCTAGACTGGCTGCAGGGGCTATGCTGAAATCTTGTTGTACTCCCATACTGTAGAGGAACAGGGTAGAAAGAAAAATTATCAAAAGGATGATAGAAGTATAGGTAAATAATGGCAGTCCAATATCAGTAACAGATTTCTTGAAGAGGGCAAAATAAAACAGTATAAAAACACTATTTAAAGATATAATAGAGGAAATATTTGTCTTTCCATTTGTAAATTGAAAGTCTTATCATTTACTAGATAAATTAACAAAAGATAACCTATACCTAGACATAACCAGGTAAGAATGTTAGAGTTTAATATACTCCACCTACTAAGAGGAACCAAAGTAGAAAATTTCTGAATGGGAGGAGATTTTATTTTTTACCAGTGAGCTATGTTTCTGTACTGGTAATCTATTGTTGTATAATATCTCAGCACAAAACGTACTGGCTTGAAATAAATCTAGTAGTGAGAATTGAAACCACACAAATGTAGAATTAAGTATAAATAAGTTTACAATATAGTGTCAAAGGAGAGTACAAATATTGTAAATCTTTAAAATATGTATAATGTAAAATATAATTTCAAAATAACAAATAATCTGAAATATCAGATTAAATAAAGGGATAAAACTCTGCAGAGAATGGAAAGTGGGAGGAAGTTCTCTAACTTCCTGTTTTGCATGGCAGAGTCAGTACTCTCTATTCTTGATATTGGTAGGTGGGAAAATATAGGTTCAATTTTTTACACAAATGAATTTAATAGAGGAATTAAAAAAATCAATGTATGCATTGCAAATTTCTAGAGACAAACAAGAACCAGGATCTTGTAAAGTTAGCAAAAGAACAAAAAGAAAGTGAAAAGCATAGAACCCTTACAAATTATAGAAAAAACAAATGAAACAAAGCAAACCAAAAAAAAAAAATTCTAAAGACTAGACAAGTCATCTATGTAACTAAAGGCAAATGGTTCAAACCCCTCTTCAGTCGGACAAATATTTCAATATCATAAATTTTTAATAAGACAGATACTTTCAGAATGGTCCAAATTCAAAATCTCACTGAAGCTAAAACAGCATTAAACAAAAAAAAATGGATATAAAAATATATAAGATAAATATATAAATGAGAAAAAAGCATGTGTGGCAACACTAACAAAAATAAGGTAGAAGAAAAAACTTATTAGGACAAACAACATTTTTTTCTTGATAAGGAATTAGTTTCACATTTAAAATATAATAATTATTAGTGAGAGATAGAAAATATTAAAAGTAATTATAGCCAGGTACTTGGATTTCAGGTGATATGAGAACCATTTTATAGAAAAAAATGCCTCATGGAAATTCAAAAATTGAAGGAAAAATTTAAGAGTGAGGGTTCACAATGTGAGTTTCTCTGCTCACTATTTAGAGGCCTGGAAGAATTGTCTATAGAAAATATAGCTTAGAATCATAAGTTGTTATATCAATTTATTCCTTTATTGCAGGGCAACAGAACTTTCTGGAACGACCGTAGGCCTTGCTTTCATGTCTACAATGTGCTCTCCTTATCATTCTGTTGGCATTGTTCAGGTTTGTTTGAAGATGAACTGTTGGTTCTACAGTTCATGCTGTCTACTTTCTTTAAAATAAGAATCCTCTATGATCATGAAAAGGAGCCCTGGTGGAGCAGTGGTTAAAACGATCAATTGCTAACAAAAGGTAGGCAGTTCGAAACCGCCAGTTGCTCTGCTGAAGAAAGATGTGGCAGTCTGCTTCCGTAAAGATTTACAGCCTTGGAAACTCCATGGGGTCGCTATTAGTTGTAATCAACTCGATGGCAATGGCTTTTCTGTGATCATGAATGTAATATATACTTCTATAAACACCCAAGATTTAGAGACCAAATTAAGCTAATATGTACTTAGCAACTAATTTGCTATGACTGTACAAAGAGTTTGGAAAAGGAAAAAAATAATGCAAGTCTGAGGAGTTGGTGAAGAGATGACAGGGACAGTGGGATCTTATCTGGTCTTTGAAGGAAGGATATGGCTTATGCAGGCCGTAGGACATATTGTTGTTGTTAGGTGCCATCCAGTTGCTTCTGACTCATAGTGACCCTATGGGACAGAGTAGAACTGCCTCATAGGTTTCCCAAGTAGCGACTGGTGGATTCGAACTGCTGACGTTTTGGTTAACAGCCGTAGCTCTTAACCACTGTGCCACCAGGGCTCCTGCAAGATATATTAGGTGGGAAGAATGTCTGAGCAAAACTGTGAATACAGATGAGTGCTGACATGTGGGGATCCTGGCTTGACTTGGAGTGGAGGTGAAAACCTCTCTCCAATCATCTGAAATGATGAGTAAGGTGCCTCTTATAACTGGGTTCAGGTAGGCGTATCAAAGAATATTTTTGAGTGCTGTTCTTAGTGTGTCAAGAGTATAAAAACAGAAAATAAAATGGCTTCATTACCTCATCTCCAATACACTTGGAGAATTGACCATATGATATCTATAGAAAAGTTTAAAATCTTAGGGTACAGTTCCTTGATAAAAGTAGCTGGAAGAAGAGTTTGTTTGAGACATGAAAGGGAAAGGGTGAAATGTGTAGGAATATTCAAAAAAGAGAGGAGAGGTCTCCGATTTTCTACAGATGGAGGAACCATGCTTATCTGGAAAAGGGGGAGAGAGGTGAGACAAGTTTGCAAAGGAGTTTAGTAAATTTAAAGCAACATGTTGTAAGCAGTATTTAGTGAGAATGGAAGAGAACTTTCATCAAAGTAGACAGTAATATTTCATGTTTTTAGTGTACAGAGAATTGAGATTAGGGAAGAAGACACAATAATTCTATCATGAACTAAACACATAACAGATTAAGATATATGGACAATGAGAAACCTGCTTGAATTATTCAAGGCCTTTACTTTATACATGTTTATTTTTAAAAGTCAGGACTATTGAGATGTAATTTATGTACAGTAAAATTTATCTTTCTTGTGTATAGTTCTGAGTCTTTAGAAGTACTTACAGTCATACAACCACCATCTCTATCAAGACACAGAAAATCTTTATCACCCTGAAAATTTCTCCTGTGCCGTTGTATAGTCAACTCCTTCCTCCGCCCCTACCCGCTGGGAACTATAGGTCTGTTTTCTATCCCTATAGTTTTGTGTTATAAAGAATGGACTCATATAGCAGGTAGTTTTATGAATCTGGCTTTTTCACATAGCATAATTATTTAAGACTTACTCATATTGTTGCATATATTGGTATCATGATGTCATGCTACTTTTTATTAGATTGAAGTGGAAAGTTCTCTTCTATTCCTAGCCTGCTGAGATTTTTTTTTATCATGAATGAATATTAAAGTTTATCATTTTTCTTTTAAGTCTTATAAGAAGATCATATAGTATTTCTATTTAAGTCTGTTGACATAGTGAATGGCATTCACTGAATTTCAAATGTTAAACCAATCTTGCATTCCCAGAATAAACCCAATAAGGCCATAATGTATTATCTTTTGTATGTATTGCTTGATTCAATTTTCTAATTTATCCTGAGAATTTTTTCAATATTCATGAATGATATTAATTGGTAGTTTTCTTTTCCTATAGCGTATTTTTTAGGGTTTGTTATTAGGGTACAGCTGGCCACAAGAAATGAATTGGGACGTGTTCACAACTCTTCCATTTTCTACAATATACCTGAAATATTTATACAATTCATCAGAGCCTGGAGTTTTTGTGAGAAGGAATTTAATTACAAATTCAATTTTTACCATAGATATAGGGCTATTCAGGTTCTCAATCTCTACTTGAGTGAGCCTTGGTAGTTTGTGTCTTTTAGAAAATTTTTCCACTTCATTTAAGTTGGCATAAATTTGTTAATATTCCTTTATTATCCTTTTAATATCTGTATACTTTGTAGTGGTACTCCCTCTCTCATTCATGATATTAGTAATTTGTGTGTGTGTGTGTGTGTGTGTGTGTGTGTGCGCATGTGTTTATGCTCAGTCTGGCTAGGGATTTATGTATTTTATTGATCTTCTCTAAGAAAAAGATTTTGGTTTTATTGATAGTCTCTATGATTTTCTTATTCTCAATTCCATTTATTTACGTTCTTGACTTTAATGTTTCCTTCCTTCTGATTTGCATTTAATTTATTCTTCTAGTTTCTTAAGGTGAAATTTTAAATCATTGATTTGAAGGACTTCTTTTTGAATATAAGCAGTAATGCTATAAATTTTCCACTATGCACTGCTTAACTGCTTGCAAATATTTGGATATATGTGTTTTCATTTTCATTCAGTTTGAAATATTTTCTAATTGTCCTTTTGATTTCTTCTTTGATTCATGTGTTACTTATAAGTGTGTTATAATAATTTCTGTTATTGATTCTTAGTTTAATTCTGCTACAGAATGAAAACATACTTTGTAGAATTGCAACATTTTTAAACTTTTTGAAGTTTGATCTTGGTTAATATTCAATATGAACTTGAAAAATGTGTATTCTGCTGTTACTGATCAGAGTGTTCTACAATTGTTAATTGAGTTATGTTGATTGATAGTCTTGTTAAGGTCTTTAAAATCCTATGGAGGTAGACTGTATAAGTATTTAAATGTAATTGCAGATATGTTTATTTCAATTCTATAAGTTATTGCTTCACATATTTTGAAACTCTGTTGTTAGGTATACACAGATAAGGCTGCTATTTCTTCTTGGTAAATTGACCTCTTTATCATGATGTCATGTCCTTCTTTATCCCTTAAATATTCTTTATTCTGAAGTTTACTTTTTCTGATATTAATCTTGAACATTTTGTGGTTAATGTTTACATTATAACAAACTTTACATTACTTTCATTTTTAACATATGTGTGTCTTTACATTTAAAGGTTTCTGGAAGACAGTTCATACTTGGATTTTTTTTTCTTTGTCCAATCCATTGACTTCTGTATTTTATACCTTGTGTTTAGACCGTTTATATCTGTAGGGTTGCTATGAGTCAGAATCGACTCGACAGCAATGTTTTATTTATTTTTTTAATATCTAATATCATTATTGATATTATTGGAGCAAAATCTTCCAGCTTGCTAGTTGTTTTATATTAGTTCCATCTATTCTTCATTTTCTTTTTCTATCTTCTTTTGGTTCAACTGAGTATTATTTAATAATACAATTTTATCTCCACTATTTGCTGTTTTTCAGTCTGTCTATTTATTTTTAGGGATTACCCTAGGGTTTAGCGTATACATCTTTAATTGTTAGTTTATCTTGAAGTAATAATATATTGCTCAATATGTACTGTAAGGACTTTTCAAGAACATACCTCCAATTATTGTCTCCCATCTTCTATGCTATTGTTATCACATATTTAACTTTTATACAAATTATAAATGTACAATACATTGCTACTATTTTTGCTTTAGATAGACAGTTATCCTTTGGTGAAATTTTAAAATAAGAAAAAAATAGGCTTATGTTTGCAAAACTTTATTGCATTCCCAGCACTCTCCATTTCTTTTTGTAGATCCAAGTTTCTATTTAGCATCATATTTTTATTCTTCCAGAAGAATTATTGTATCTTTTAACATTTCTTTAATTCAGATTTGCTGCAATGAATTCTTTCAGTATTTGTATCAGAAAAAAATTATTATTACTTCATTTTTTAATATACTTTCACCAAGTTTATATTTCTAAGTTGACAATGTTTTTATTTTAGGACTTTAATGATTTCACTCCATTTTTTTTTCTGGCTTGCAGAGTTTTTAATTCAAAGTCTGTTATCATCTTTATAGTTATTCCTCTGAAATGTGTCTTTTTTTCTGACTACTTTAAGATTTTCTCTTTATCTTTAGTTTTCTTCCATTTTATTATAGTTAAGGTGTATCTAGGTGAGTGTTTGGGGTATGTGTATGGGCATTTACCCTACTTGGTGTTCCTTGTGCTTCTTGAACCTGGGGCTTGTTGTCTGTGATTAATTTTCTAAAATTATTCACCGTTATTTTTTGAAATATTTTTTCTGTTCCATTCTCTACATTTTATCTTTTTGTGATTCCTATTACACACGTGTGACTATATTTCCTCCACATTTGTATGCTCTGTTATGTTATTTTTATTATTATTTTTTTTAATTTTTACTTTCTTTTCTTTTTGTCTTTCAGTTTTGGTACTTTTTGTTGATGTATCAAGTCCACTCATTCTTCCCTCAGCTATGTTGAATCTACTGTTAAGCCTGTAGAAGACATTATTCATCTCTGTAACTCTGTTTTTCATTTCTAGAATTTCCATTTGATTCTTTCTTATAGTACCCAGCTCTCTGCTGAAATTTCCCATCTATTCTTGCATGTTGTCCATCATTTCCATTTGAATTTTTAACATATTAATAATAGTTATTTTAAATACCATCTGATAGTGTTAACATGTCGTATATGAATGTGGTTCTGTTATTTTTTGTCTTGGCAGGTTATTGGTAGTTTTTTTTTTTTTGTTTTTGCTTGTTTGTTTTGTTTCTTGTATTTTTGTAATTCTTATTCTTTTCTGTTGAAAACTAGGCATCTTGTGAAAGACAATAGACTGAGATTTTATGTCTATAGAAAAATCACTTATTTCCTCCTGTTAGGACTTCATTGTGCAGATTTTATTCAATCTAGTAGGAGAGGAGGTAGATTTGAGAGTTTTTATAGTTATGGTTACTTTCAGTACACCACGAGCTTTAAATTCCTCTGGCATTACTTTGTGTTTAGGGTGAAGATACATTTGCTAGAAAGTTTTTCTCAATGCCTGCTCCACTCTCAGCTGTAGACCTTCCTTTTGTACTGCACCTGACAGAGAAGTGTTTTGGTTTTTGTTGTTGTTGTTTCTCTATTTTTATGTTCTTGCCCCTCTCCCAGTAGGAGGCTGTTGTTACTTATTACTGGATGCTTTTTAGCCTTTTGTGGGAGGGAGGCAGGTATTCTCTTTTTTTCTCACTAAGCCTCAGTATGTTCTGTGTCACTTAATGTCTGCGGCGAGGCCTTTAAGTAATCCCGCTCCAATACAGCTAAAGGAAAGCTTTAATGATTTGGCCCAGCGTACATTGCTGCCTTTACCTCCCAGGGGTAGTGTTGAGGTTTTTTGTTTTTTCCTGTTCTTTTCTCGTAGATATATTGGGTTTTCAACAGTGCCCTAAGGGTGAAAGGGTTTGTTGCCCTCTCCCCAGTGACTTTTAAAGCTTTAGTTTAGGACTAGAGCTAGTGTGAGGCAAGTGAGGCACTCACCACAATCTAGTCCTGACCCTGCATTTGTTCTGTAGGAGAGAGAGGGGAGAAGGATCTTAGAGCCATTTCATGCCTTTTCTGCTGCCGTTCCTCACCTCAGACCTACACTATGAGGGAGGCTTTCTCAAGATTCTTGCTTGGCGAGGTCTGTGGAGAAGAACCTGTAAGTGGATGGAATTTCCCTTATGTCTATGGCCCTCACGTGTTTTGAGTTCTCTTGCTAAACCATACTCCACCTTTACCCATTTTATTTATTTATTCATTTGATAAATTCTTCTTACTGGCTTCTGGTCATGTCTGCCCCAGGTAAGCAACTATGCATGTCACACCTCTCCTTGTAGATGGTGGCTTGCCTTTCCTCTGATTTCAGCTTTGTTTTTTGTCCTATGATGGGTTCAACTCTAGGATGGCTTTAAGAAAATTGTGAATTGCCCATTTTCTAGTGTTTTTATTTATTGTAAGTTTGGGAGTGATATTATTTTCAGTTTTCTACATCCTGGTTGTGGGCAGAAGAAGGATTCTCTTTCTCTTTCTTTTTTTCCTCTGGTTCACTTTCAGTCTTATACAGGTCTTGTATGCCTGGTCCTCAGGAATGAGAGTTTCTTAGTGATCCTGTCCATCCTTACCATGGTAGCAAACTCTTCAATTTTTGGAGGGTCTTTTGTGGGAGACAGTTTTCTGCCTGTCTCCTAATGGAAGGAGACCTTAATTGGAATTTGTATGGGATGCTGAGCTCAAGGTGTTGTCTGCCCACCTCTTCCCACAGAAGTAGAAGTTTGCTTATTGTTTTCACCCTTTCCCTAGGTTCAGTGGGTCTTCGACAGTGTCTTGGGTTGTCTGGAATTGCTATTCCTCCATCAGTGGCTTACGATATTTGTACCTTAGGGGATAAGAGTCTGGATATGGTTTCATGCTTTTCTTCAGCAGCTGCTGCTTTGCTTCTCTAGATCTCCATCATCAAGGGAAGCTCTTTCTGGTCTTCCTTCTGGTCTCTGTCAGGAGCATCTAGAGGAGTTTCTTGGAGAAGAGCCTGAGAGTGTGCTCCTCTGTCTTATTTCTGAGGCTTCCGCTAGCCTACATTCAGTCTTAAGCATCTCATTTAAGATTTTAGCTGTAGAGTTTCTGGCATCTTTCCTTCCATGCTCTGCCATAGATAAGCCAATTATCATGTCTTACCTCTTCTTGTAAGAACCTGTCTTTCCTTAGATTTCAGGCTGTTTGTATGTTCTACAACCTCAGCTTACTGATGGATTCAGGAAAGTTATGTTGTTTGTTTGCTTGTTGTTTATTTTATTTCATTTTTCTTTGTTGTTAGGGTAAGAATAATTATCTTTTCAGCTTTCCATATTCAAGGTAGAAATGGAACCAATATATTTTTATTGGCTATTTTGTGAATCTGGATTTGTGATAGGCTTCATGGTATGACAGAAGTAAAAAAGTGTACTTTCCATGTTGAGAGGGTTTACCATAAAATTGGAAGAGAAATTAGCATGCATAAAGCAAGAGTTACTAACATACGATGGCATATATCTTAGTGCTATATTCTAGAATTGAAAACTGCAGTAGTAGTCTAGAAGAGAGGCTTGTTAATGAAGATTAATGTGGGCAGTAAAAGTTTTATTAAGATGGACCTCAAAGGGTGGGTGGGATTTAGAGAGGGATAGGAAAGAATGGAGTCATTTCAGAGAAAGAAACCATTTACGTTATGAAAATCATTTTTTAAAGAAAGATACCGTAAACTTGAAGGAACTGCAATCTGGAAACTTTATTTAAACACATTTCCATTCACCATAAACTTTGTGGCTTGATTTTTTTCCCCCCTTTTGGGAACTCCATATTGCTATATAGCATAGTTTACGAGGTTCATCTCAACAGGATAAAAAAAGTCATAAATTTCCCACCCTGTTGTTGTTAGGTGCCATCGAGTCAGTTCTGACTCATAGCAACCCTATGTACAACAGAAAGAAACACTGTCTGGTCCTGCGCCATCCTCACAATTGGTGCTATGTCTGAGCCCATTGCTGCAACCACTGTGTCAATCCATCTCATTGAGGGTCTTCTTTTTCACTGACACTTTATTTTGCCAAGTATGATGTCCTTCTCCAGGGATTGGTTCCTCCTGATAACATGTCCAAAGTATATGAGACAAAGTCTTGCCATCCTTGCTTCTAATGAGCATTCTGGCTGTACTTCTTACAAGACAGATTCTTCTGTTCTTCTGGCAGTCCATGGTATATTCAATATTCTTCGCCCAAACCATAATTCAAAAGCATCAATTCTTCTTTGGTCTTCCTCATTCATAGTCCAGCTATCATGTACATATGAGGCAACTAAAAACACCAGGCGCACCTTAGTCCTTAAAGTGACATCTTTGCTTTTTAACACTTTAAAGAGATCTTTTGCAGCAGATTTGCCCAATGGAATGTGTCTTTTGATTTCTTGACTGCTGCTTCCATGGGTGTTGACTGTAGATCCAAGTAAAATGAAATCCTTGACAACTTCAATCTTTTTACTGTTTATCATGATGTTGCTTATTGGTCCAGTTGTGAAGATTTTTGTTTTCTTTATGTTGAGGTGTAATCCATACTGAAGGCTGTGGTCTTTGATCTTTATAAGTGCTTTGAGTTCTCGTCACTTTCAGCAAGCAAGGTTGTGTCATCTGCATATCGCAGTCTGTTAATGAGTCTTCCTCCAATCCTGATGCCCACTTCTTCTTCATACAATCCACCTTCTCAGATTATTTGCTCAGGATACAGATTGAATAAGTGTGGTGGAAGGATACAACCCTGACGCACACCTTTCCTGATTTTAAACAACTCAGTATCCCCTTGTTCTATTCAAATGACTGCCTCTTGGTCTAAGTACAGGTTCCTCATAAGCATGCTTTCAGCCATGGTCCATCTGACATCAGCAATGATATCACTCATTCCACTTCCTCTCCCGAATCCGGCTTGAATTTATGGCTGTTCCCTGTCAATGTACTGCTGTATCTATCTTTAATGATCTTCAGCAAAAGTTTACTTGTGTGTGATATTAATGAAATTGTTCAATAATTTCCACATTCTGTTAAATGTCCTTTCTTTGGAAGGGTACAAATATGGATCTCTTCCAGTCGGTTGGCCAGTTAGCTGTCTTCCAAATTTCTTGGCATAGATGAGTGAGCGCTTCCAACACTGCATCCTTTGTTCAAACATCTCAATTTGTGTTCTGTCAATTCCCGGAGCCTTGTTTTTCACCAATGCCTTCAGTGCAGCTTGGACCTCTTCCTTCAGTACCATCAATTCTTGATCATATGCTACCTCCTGAAATGGTTGAATGTTGATCAGTTCTTTTTGGTACAGTGACTCTGTGTATTCCTTCCATCTTATTTTGATACTTCCTGCATCATTTAATATTTTCCCCATAAAATCCTTCAATATTGGAGCTTGAGCCTTGAAGTTTTTCTACAGTTCTTTTAGCTTGAGAAATGCCGATTGTGTTCTTCCCTTTTGGCTTTCTATCTCCAGACCTTTGCACATTTCATTGTAATACTTTACTTTGTCTTCTCAAGGCATCCTTTGAAATCTTCTGTTCATCTCTTTTTCTTCATCTTTTCTTCCTTTTGCTTTAGCTACTTGACATTCAAGAGCAACTTTCAAAGTGTCTTCTGACATCCATTTTGTTCTTTTCTTTCTTTCCTGTCTTTTTAATGACCTTTTTCTTTCTTCATGTATGATTTCCTTGATGTCTTTCCACAACTTGTCTGGTGTTAGGTCATTAGTGTTCAATGCATCAAATCTATTCTTCAGATGGTCTCCAAAAATCAGGTGGGATATACTCAAGGTTGTGCTTTGGCTTTCATGGACTTGTTTTAATTTTCTTTAACTTCAGCTTGAACTTACATATGAGCAATTGATGCTCCGTTCCACAGATGGCCCCTGGCCTTGTTCTGACTGATGATATTGAGCTTTTCCATCATCTCTTTCCACAGATGTAGTTGATTTGATTCCTGTGTATTTCATCTGGTGAGGTCTATGTGTATAGTCTTCATTTATGTTGTTGAAAAAAGGTGTTTGAAATGAAGAAGTTGTTGGTCTTGCGAAATTCTATCATGCAATTTCAGGCATCATTTCTATCACCAAGGCCGTATTTTCCAACCACTGATCTTTCTTCTTTGCTTCCAACTTTCACATTCCAATCACCAGTAATTATCGATGCATCTTGATTGCATGTTTGATCAATTTCAGAATACGGAAGTTGGTAAAAATCCTCAATTTCTTCATCTTTGACATTAGTGCTTGGTGTAAATTTGAATAATAGTTATATTAACTGGTCTTCCTTGTAGGTGTATGGATATTACCCTCTATCACTGACAGCATTGTACTTCAGGATAGATCTTGAAATGTTCTTTTTGATGATGAATGCAACACCATTCCTCTTCAATCTGTCATTCCCGGCATAGTAGACCACATAATTGTCCAATTCAAAATGGCCAATACCAGTCCATTTCAGCTCATTAATGCCTAGGTTTCTACCTTTATGCATTCTATTTCATTTTTGATGACTTCCAATTTGCCTAGATTAATACTTCATACATTCCATGTTCCAATTATTAATGAATATCTGCAGCTGTTTCTTCTCATTTTGTGTCATGCCACATCAGAAAATGAAGATTCCAGAAGCTTGACTCTATCCATGTCATTAAGGTCGACTCTACTTTGAGGAGACAGCTCTTCCGCAGTAGTATTTTGAGTGACTTCCAACCTGAGACGCTCTTCTTTTAGCACTGTATCAGACAATGTTCTGCTGCTATTCATAAGGTTTTCACTAGCCAATTTTTTCAGAAGTAGACTTCCAGGTCCTTCTTCCTAGTCTGTCTTAGTCTGGAAGCTCAGCTGAAGCCTGTCTACCAAGTGTAAACTGCTGGTATTTGAAATATCAGTGGGAAAGCTTCCAGTATCACAGCAACATGCAAGCCACCCATAGTATGACAAGCTGACAGACACGTGGTGGATTTCCCACCTTACACAGGTTGTTTTCTTTGTCTCTTTTATACTGTTGCTCATATTTGGTTCTTTGAAATGCAACAAGGGAGTCTGGTGCCTGTGGGTAGGGATTACTGGCAGACTCTTGTCTCCCTACTAGGATATTACATCCAGCAGCAATTCTCTGGTATTGTTTTGTTGCTCCTGAATAACTTGGAGCTGACAGTCATTCAGTTCTTAATCTAAGCACCTCTAATCAGAAAAGTCAGGTGATGACATTGCCTATTGGCTGAGCTTCATTTAGTGGGACAAGTCTGGACTGACTGATGTCTAGTCTTAACAGTAATAGAATTAAGAAAGATAGCAATGGTGTTAAAGTGATAAGTTAACAAATATTTTTAGATCCCTATTAGTGAAACACATCAAAGACCTGCAATTAATTTAGAAGGTACTGAAAGCCAAGCCAAGGGAGATAGATAAGTTAAAAATAAATTGTATTTCTTATCATTGTTGAAGCAAGTCTACAATTATCTCTCAAGGGAAGAATTCAGAACAACTTCCCTTATTATAGAAACCACTTACCAGAGCAAGGGCAGGCTATATATGCTGTCATGAGTATTCAGTACCAAAGATGTGTGTGTGTGTGAGAGAGAGAAAATGGTTAAGTGTGTAGGGTGAGAAGTCTAAAGCTAAAATCAGTCTCTCTACTTCATTTAACAATAGAAAAAATAATTAATTATGAAAAACATTTATACCCTGTGTGATAATTCAGTCTGCAGAACAGGTAATCTCTTTCCCCATTCTCATCCTTAGGATCACAGTGATAACCTACTTAGAGTTGCAGGGACCATGGCCCATGAAATGGGCCATAACTTTGGAATGTTTCATGACTCCTATGTTTGCAAGTGCCCTTCTACAATATGTGTAATGGACAGAGCACTAAGGTGAGGCTTTCTGGAAACATACTGTTTATCTTTGGTTTTGCCCCAGTCTGGGCTGTATTACTCTTTATGTTGTCTTTAGTAACATGTTTTTGTTTGTAAATTATTGAATACATAAGACCTAGTTTCAGAAAATCATTTATCGAGTTTTCAATGGATTCAAAGTGGGTGATAGAAAGCAGAGTTTCCTAGGAGAAAAATCTAATTAAAGGAGAAAACTCTTCCAAGAAGAGAAGAGAGTCTAATGAAAAGAATTTACATATTCCTGCCTTGTCTTAGGTAAAATTGCCAAGGAATTTTATCTTTAAAAATCTCACAATCCCATTAATATATTAATTTCCTATTTTCTATCCAGTTCCCCCAGTCCCCTTCAAGCTAAGGTTATTCTCTTATTCCCTTCCAGAAAACAGAACATGGCTGCATACCAGTTATATATCTTATGTTATTTCTCCAAGATATCACTGCATTTTAAAACCTCATCTTTATCTGTGGAATGAAGAGATTCTGTCAAAAAGAATTACTCTGAAGAAAAGTGAATTCTTAGACCTGTAAATAAATATAATTTTACTACCTTTAGGACTTCACAACCAAAATAACGTGAAATTGAATGAGATAATATGGATAAAGCAGAAACTTTTTTTTTTTTTAACTCAACAGCAGCCTAGATGCTACAATTTGAGATAGGACCATATTTGTTCATTAAGTTGGAGATGTTTGTATCTACCCACTTGGGTTAAATCAGGTACACAAATGAGCTCATGATTTAACAGTTGGTCAATGGATTGGGTTTGGTCCTTTTGAAAGGTTGTGGGTGTAATCATATGCAATGCCTATGATCTTGCTCCATACTTTCTGAGCATGACTATATTCCTTTTTTCTTTTCTTATCTTCACAGCTTCCATATACCCACAGACTTCAGTTCCTGCAGCCGGGTCAGCTATGACAAATTCTTTGAAGACAGATTATCAAATTGCCTCTCTAATGTTCCATTGCCTACAGATATCATTTCAACCCCAATCTGTGGGAACCACTTGATAGAAATGAGAGAGGATTGTGATTGTGGAACTCCCGAGGTACTACCAAGAACTTTATAAAATGACCTAGTTTGTTTCAAGAAGATAAAAAAACAAATTGCTAAGAAGATAAACTACAGAAAAGTGTCTGTCACAGTATAAAATTCCATGCTTCTTATAATTTTGGACATGTTCATTTGTAAATTTTTGTGCAGTCAACCCTTCTGATAACAAATCATGCATTACTTAATAACTAACCAGCCAACCAACAAACCAACAGATCAACCAGCCAGTTATTGTCAAATTGATTCTGACTTGTGGCGACCCCACATGTGTCAGAGTAGAACTCTGCCCCGTAGTGTTTTCACATTGCTTAATAGACCTTAATTTCCTTCTCAAGTTTCCTTCCCCCTATCATTTTTTAAATACTATTTACCAACTTGTGCTTTGTATCCTTATCCCTCCCTTTCTTGCTGAATATACTTCAAGTTTCTGGTGTGACTAGAACTTATTGAGGAGTTAATTTAGGCACGGCACTGTGATAGTTCTCAAAGAGTGTAAATAACTTGACCAAAGTCACATAGTTGGTAAATAGAGGAGTCAAGATCTAATTTCAGATATGTCTGTTTCCAGAATACCATATCAGTTTGCACAGGGACCTCCTATATCTCTTAATGCTTCTGAGCTCAGGAGTTATTACCAGAAGTGCCTGGCCGACCAGCCCCTATTCACACAGTAGCCAAGGTCCTAATAGGACTGCCTTTGACTCCATCTTATTAACACTTAACATGAATAATGTGCCAAGCCTGCAAAGGTCCGGCTCTTCAATCATTGGAAAAATACAACTTACAAACGTATTCACTCTATGACAAAGAGTAATCTTTCCCACACACCATTTATATTTGAAGTAAGGGCAAGAGTTTTAACTCGAAAAAGTTGTAATTCTCAGTGTAGCACTCCTCTGTGGAAATTTGGACAGCTACAGGGGAAAGTTTCTGAGGTAGGATTTCCCCCAATACCTTGTGCAGGTAGCTGATTTCTGAAAAAATGAAGCTAGAAGACCCAACTCCCCTTTAAGTAGAGTTGAATTGAACGTCAAAGACAGATAAAGAACTGTATCTCCAGATTTTGAGCACATGCTGTAGAGATTGAATCTGCTACTGAATAGGTACATAACTGATGAATTGAATTAATTGTGTTCTGTAACTATTTAGATGAATTTCCTACAAATTTTTTTTCTCAGATTTTACCAAAAACAATAGGGCATTTCAGTATTACAGTGGAAGACAAGGGGAACTAGAAAAGACATACATGTTAAAAAAAAAAAAAGATGTAAGTAGTGTTCAGATCAACAATAAACCACCCACTGTTCCAATGCTGAAAATCATAATCTATGTGAAGAAAAAATTATATTATGAATTGTGCCGACCAAAAAGCAATTCAACATTTATATTTGTTTTTGATATTTCTTAGGAATGCACGAACATTTGCTGTGATGCTAAAACATGTAAAATCAAAGCAGGTTTTCAATGTGCACTGGGAGAATGCTGCGAAAGATGCCAAGTAAGATTATTCCTTTATAGTATTCCAATAATTACGATTACTTTTTATTTTTCCTATATTATTATGTCAGAGACTATGTCAAATGAATAGGCAAAGCAATATTTTTCTTTCTATAAAATAATTCCACCTACTATTTATCAAGCCCTCACTGAGTGCTTTAATACGTGACTTAGTGAATCCTCTAATGGCTTTTGAGGTAGGTATTATCACATTTTGATTTTGAGGAAATGGAGGCTCAGAGCAGAAAATGTGCAAAATAATGTGCCCACTAAATGGCAAGCCCCAAATCTGAGCGACTCGAAAGCCAATTTTAGTTGCCTTTAACAGTGCATTGAGTGAAAGAGCTTTTATTTCAAATACTGTAGGGGTGCCACCGTCTTCAACCTCTGAATTCACTTTAGGGTGAAATTCTTAGAAATAAGACATAAAAATGAGGCTGTCATTGTCACTTTCTCTGTGGAGATTTTTGACTTTCCCCTCAAGATAGAGTTTAGCATTTCACTTTCTGTTATTGCCTGTAATTCTCCTATATTGTGATCATTTGTTTATGTTCTTGATTGCTGAGGGCAGAAGACTGTCTGATTCGTCTTTACCCAGCACGGAATCTGGTACATTTTAAATTCTCAATAACTGAAGAATGGAAGTGTACATGAAATACCAGGTTATGGGAAATGTTTGGGACAGAATATATATTTTTTAATTTAAGAGGAAGAGGAAAGAAATAAAGGAAGCCAAAAGGAAGCCAATTTGAGAACTTCAGCAGTACTCTGTACTTGTTTATTAAGTGCTATTTGCTAGAGATTATGGGAGATAGAAAAAAAAATCAGTCTCCGAACTCAAAGAACATCTATTTCCCTAAGACAATGATATACACACATAAAAATGATGAAAATATAATGTGTGATTAGATGCTCAGATAAATACTATAATGATGCCCTCCAATTGTATAGTAATTTCCCCATACATTCTCAATTCATTTTCACAGTAGCTTTGTAAAGTAGATATTAGATGAGGAAGTGGATTTTCAGGGTAATTGAATCAATTTTCTAAGGTTACACACCTAGCTGGTGGCAGAGCCAAGATTCAAACCCGTATTGTCTAAATCCAAATGCGGAGCTCTTTACTGTGCCACATGTAGACAATAGGAGCAGCAATTTGCATTGAAGAATTTTCATGGAAAACGAGGCTTTAAACTGGCCTGGGATATATGAATAGACATATAAGTAAACAGAATGGGAAAGGATTTCCAAATGAGTAGACAGAGGAAAGTAAAAAAAAAAAAAAAAAGTAAACGGCCATCAGCAAGGTTTGTGTGACAGCTAGTAAGAAAGCTAGTCTGACTGAAGCAGTGAGGATTGCAATTGGAGGTTCTCATACGCTCCAGTTGAAATTTTGATGTGAAAATATTGAAAGGTTTTTGATGCAGTGAGAGCATGGCTGCTCACTTCAGCGAGGTAAAAATGTGCTTCCCGTGTCCACTCAGTCCTTCTCAAATTGGTGTAAATGGCAGAATTTGTTTTACTAAGGTTTATCTGAGGAAATAAGAGCAAGATCTGCAATAAATAGAGTTAATATATCAAATGAATATCTGGTTATTTCTCCCTCCTGATAAATCATTCAATAGGAAGATGTGGGTTGAAAAGAAATACCTGAAAATACTATAAAAGGAATTAAGGGTTAGGAAACTTGATGCCTGCGAAAGTCTCAGAGCATGCTGATCTGGGGTTTGTAAGCTTATCTTAATACCGAAGGTTCACTTTGACAATAAACCTCTGAAGCTGCAGATTTAAGTCTCCTTGTAAATCCTGACAAAGAAGCATTTAACTGTGGGAGAAATAACTTCCTTCTTTGGATCTAAGATGTTGCTTGATTTTATCTGTATTTTTCTAGTTTGTGTACCACAAACTCAGAAATATTGATTGCTTAAAGGCTTAGGGCATTTGCCAAAGTCAATTAACAACAAAAAAAGTTATCCTGAGTCATTTCTGACTCATGGTGAGCCCACGTGTTACCGAGTACATAGAGAGTTATTGGCTGTAATCTTTACAGAAGCAGATCACCAGGCCTTTCTTCCATGGTGCTACTGGATGAGTTCAAACCTCCGACCCTTCCATTAATAGCTGAGAACAAATTGTTTGTGCCACGCAGGGACCTTAATAGGGAGATGGCTTTAACTTATACGATGAAAATGTAAACTGGAATAGAATGATACCTCTAAGTAGCTTACAAAAAAAAAGCCAAATGGAAATTATTATTTGTGTTAAATTGAGGTATTAAAGTAAATCAGGTGGAAAACTGCCTTTTCTCCACTCTTGTTTTCTTGCAGGTTAAAGCAGCTGGTACTGTCTGCAGACCAGCAAAAGATGAGTGCGACCTGCCCGAAATGTGTGATGGTAAATCTGGTAATTGCCCTAATGATAGATTTCGAGTCAATGGATACCCTTGCCAGAATGGAAAGGGCTACTGCTTGATGGGAATGTGCCCCACGCTGCAGGAGCAGTGTACCGAGATGTGGGGACCAGGTAGGAACACAAACTCCAGCATTGCTGGCATTCCTGCCTCCTCCTATGAGCCTCCAAAAAAAAAAAAAAAAAAAAATCATATCATTCCAGGTGATACTGTTTAATCATGGCCAAAGGACCACTCTGTCCCATTCATCTTAGAAACCGTGTCCCTGCTCAAACTCATAAATAAGTGTGTGCCATGATTTAAGGTTAGTTTTAGGTTGCTAGATTTCACAAATAAAAATGCAAGTTAAATTTTAATTTCAGATTATTGACGACTATTTTTTAGTTTAAGTATGTCCCATGCATTATTTGGTGCATGTCGTTGTTGTATGCTGTCAAGTCAATTTTGACTCATAGCAACCTGATAGGACAGAGTAGAATTTCTCCTTAGGGTTTCCTGGGCTGTAGTCTTTACAGAGCAGATTCCTAGGTCTTTTCTCTGCAGATTGCTTTAACCATTGCACCACCGAGGCTTCTATTTGGGGTGTACTTGCACTTAAAGAAAAAAACAAAACTTTATCTGAAATTCAAATTTAACATGGTGCCCAGTATTTTCTCAGGCAGCCCTAATCAAGGTCCCTCTCTGAGAAATAAACCCTTAGAAGTTTCTGGTGAGGGAGGAGGGTGGAAACTGGGAAGAAGCAGGAGTACTGGGGGGGTGGGCAGGGAGTAAAGAAAGGGGAAAGGAGGAGAAAAGAAAAAGAGAGACTGGGAATACAAAAGGAGGGATGAATCATTTTATCCTCAATATCAAAAGTTTGAGGCCATATTCTCTGTTAACAACCCAAAATAAAATTAATAAAACATAACTTAAAAAAATCTTCAAATACTTTAAATAGAAGTGTAAATTGTGCCAAATAACTTGATTAAAAAGGTAATTTTAAAAATCAATTATTTGGACTTCCTGGATATGATGTGTATTTGTATTTAATTATCATACTCTTTCCTGCCACACTTTCAGATTTCTACTGAAAATGTTGAGGGAATTTTGTTTTTTTCAAATAGGGGAAAATCTGCATTATCTCAAAAATGTTTGAAGAAGGTTTTCACATGCCAGAAACTTAGCATAATTTCTGTAAATTTACATAAGAAAAATTCTAGGAAAGCAACAACCAATCACTGAATACACACAGAATACACACAGAAAAATAATAAGTCACCTGGGAAATAAATGGACAAGACCCTAGAAAAATTCCTCAATATAGACCTCTGGATCAGTCAAGAGTGGGCTGAGACATCATTTGTGGAGCAAAGCTTGATACCATTAGTGCATCAGGGAATGCACTGACGTGCTGGAATCTGGCCTCAGCAATATGTTTACACTTCATGTTAACACTTCACATAGATTCATGTACCCTTCATGCTAAATTAAAGGTGGAACCAAAGATGGTTTTGTTGGTTAGAGATCCCATTCTTCCTTACAGAACTCCAGTCTGTGGCAAAACCTGGGGAAAGAAAATCTTTAGCACAGAGATGAAGCTCTATGCTATAACTGTAAGCATCTCCTTTATCATCTGTTAATAAATCACTGCAATAAATTTTAACAATTACCTTATTTTGTCTGGCTCTGTTTAATATCTATCTCCCCTACAGGTCTGTAAAGATCCATGCAGGGACATTTTCTGTCTTGCTTACAGGAGTATCGTCAGTGCCTTCCCGAACAGGGGTTGGCATTTAGCAAATGTTCAAAATATCTATTGAATTAATATTCAATATATTCATTGGAATGGGAAATACCTTTTATATCATATGTTTTAAGGCATTTCTTATAAAAACTTGAGAAATAGATTTGCCTAAATAAAATTCAAATTTTTTTCAAAAAAGAAAAGATCACAAATTTATTTTAAATTAACTTTTAAAGTTTGAAGAGTCTAGTAACACATACTAGGAACAACAACAACAAAAAAGTCACTCTCTTTAACATCAAATCATTCCTACAAATCAATAAAAATTTGGGATCCCCAGTATTCAAAATGTCGCCCAGAGCATGAACAGGCTATTCATCATTAAGAAATAATTACAAAGGCCCAATGAACATTAAAGTCATTTTAACTCACTAGCAATGTAAGAAATACAAATTCAAACAAGTTACTCATTTATACTTGTTAAATTTGTGAAGATTTCTTGCAAACGATAATGTTGAATGTCAGTGAAGGTGTGACAAATCACCTAGTTTTACATTAGCACAATCTTTTCAAAGGGAATTTGGAAAAATGCATGCACAACCTAAAAAAAAAGTTAACAAAAAAGAATTATCTTTGATATGCAGGAATATTTTACTTATCAAGTTTTCTGCCAGCATTTTTAACATTTACATAAGTTTATTTTAAATAATGCTGACATAAGAAATTTGCAACACATAATTTACAAATAATAGTAACAAAATGTACAATTCTCATAACTGTAAATTTCATATAGCCAGTTGCTTCTCAAAGAATGACTTTAGGAGGCAGGGCCAAGATGGCGGAGTAGTCAGACACTTCCGGTGGACCCTCTTGCAACAAAGATCCAAAAAACAAGTGAATCGATTATATATGGCAATCTGGGAGCCCTGAACATCAAAGGCAGAGCTGAGGAACCAGACTTAGTGGCAGGGGAAGGGAGAGACGGTTTGGAAGCAGAGAGGAGTTGCCATACCTGACCCAGTGAGAGCCTGATCCCTTTGGGCCTGATCAGCTCAGGGATGAGCAGTGAGGCAGGCAAGCAGCTGTGCTCAGGAGGCACGTTTTCTGCACCAGGAGAGACCCAGCACCAGAGACTCTACATGGCCACCCAGAACAAGTGAGAAGTAGCCCTCCACGAAAGATAAGTACTTGCATACAGCTTACTGCAGGGATCAAAAACATCCCCTTAGGGAAAAACCTCTCTCCCATTTACCTCCCCACTCCCTGCTCTTCACTGGGTCCCCTACCTGCTTCAGCAATTGCTGAGTCCCCTGAAGTAGGATCTGTCACACACCCAAAGCCATTCTCCCTGCTTTGGAAAGTGAACAAATTAACAAAAGGGAAAAAATAAACTACCTTCTCCCCTAAGCCAGGAACCCAGGGTAAGCACAGCTCCTTTGCCTAGGCACAGGCATAAGGGATCCATGGACTTTGAGTACATTTACCCTTGCATACACATGTGTGGGCCTATGCTGTACTCATTACCACAGTACAACAGGGTACATACCAGAAGTCCGACTTCAACTGTTTCAGCTGTGAAGTGGCAGGTTCTTGACATTTGACACTGCTCTGCCCATTAAGCAGGGTCTTCACCTACCCACACCAGGGGCCTGAGGACTCGTGGCTCTACCCACGCCACCTAGCCAACTGCGAGAGGGGTCCATGAATAAGTGGTGCCCCCAAGTCCTTGCAGCCAACAGCATTAGGCGCTCATAGTCTGGCTGCAAAACCCACCCACCTGTGTGCTCTAGGGAACAGGGACACGACTTCCTCCTAGACACTCAGGGATGGCCATCAGCCCCCTGCCTTGCTCAGAGTGTGTCCCGCTTCTGCAGCCAGATGCCTGTACCTACACTAATCACCCATGCCTGTCTAGGACTGTAAGTGAGAGCCTAAACCACACACTTGGTGGCTATAGACCTGGGCACCTGATCTGAATCCATACAGGAGAGGTGGACGGACTCCTGGGCTCACATACCTAGTAACAGATCTAACCACCTGGTGAAAGGACATTAGAGCTTCAAAGTTGACAATAATAAAATTAGCTCATACGAGTAGCCTATTTGGCATATCAAAACAAAACAAGAAGCTAGGACACAGTAAGAAAACTCCCAAAATAAAGAATCTAGAAATTTTCCAGAGGAGGAAAATTTCTTGGAATTACTGGAGGCTGAATACAAAAGATTAATCTACAGAACTCTTCGAGAAATTAGGAAGGAAATTCGACAGAACGCAGAACATGCAATAAAGGAAATTAAAAAGATTAGAGAAGAGCATAATGACAAATTTAACAGGCTGCAAGAATCCATAGAGAGACAGCAATCAGAAATCCAGAAGATTAATAAACTTTCAGAATTAGACAACTCAATAGAAAGTCATAGGAGCAGAACTGAGGCAATGGAAGTCAGAATTAGTGAGACTGAAGATAAAGAACTTGACACCAACTTATTTGAGGAAAAATCAGATAAAAGGATTAAAACAAATGAAGAAACCCTAAGAATTATGTGGGACTCTATCAAGAGGAATAACCTACGAGTGATTGGAGTAGCAGAGCAGAGGGATAACAAAAAATACAGAGAGAATTGTTGAAGATTTGTTGGCAGAAAACTTCCCTCATATCGTGAAAGATGACGAAATATCTATCCAAGATGCTCATTGAACCCCACACAAGGTAGATCCCAAAAGAAAGTCACCAAGACATATTATAATCAAACTTGCCAAAACCAAAGATAAAGCTAGAATTTTAAGAGCGGCTAGGGATAAACGAAAAGTCGTCTACAAAGGAGAGTCAGTAAGAATAAGCTTGGGCTACTCAGCAGAAACCATGCGGGCAAGAAGGCAACGGGATGACATATATAAAGCATTGAATGAAAAAAAAAATGCCAGCCAAGAATTATATATCCAGCAAAACTGTCTCTCAAATATGAGGGTGAAATTAGGGTATTTCCAGATAAACAGAAGTGTAGAGAATTTGCAAAAACCAAACCAAAATTGCAAGAAATACTAAAGGAAGTCCTCCGGTTAGAAAATCAGTAACATCAGATAACAACCCAAGACTAGAACACGGGACAGAGCAACAAGATATCAACCTAGTTAGGGAAGTCACAAATGTAAATCCTGTGTAAAACACTGGAAATAGAGAAACAAATGTCAATATGTAAAAGATGACAACATTAAAACAAAAAAAGAGGGACTTAAAAAATGTAGACATAGATTTTTCATACGGAGAGGAAGACAAGGTGATATAAAGAAATAAAAGACTTGTGTAAGCTTAGAAAAATAGGGGTAAATATTAAGGTAACCATGAAGGAAACTAACATTCCTACAAGTCAAAATAAAAAACTAGAAAAATATAAAGACTTAGCAAATACAAAATCAACAACAATGAAACAGATGAAAAGAAAATACATAAAAACAACTCAGCACAGAAAATAAGTGGAACAAAGAAACTGTGAACAACACACACAAAAAAAAGACATCAAAATGACAGCACTAAACTCATACCTATCAATAATTACGCTGAATGTAAATGGACTAAATGCACCAATAAAGAGACAGGGAGTGGCAGATTGGATAAAAAAACATGATCCCTCTATATGCTGACTAAAAGAGACACACCTTAGACTTAAAGACACAAACAAACTAAAACTCAAAGGATGGAAAAAGTCATATTGAGCAAACAACACTCAAAAAAGAGCAGGAGTGGCAATATTAATCTCTGACAAAATAGACTTTAAAGCAAAGTCCATCACAAAGGATAAGGAAGGACACTATATAATGATTAAAGGGTCAATACACCAGATGACATAACTATCATTAATATTTACGTACCCAACAACAGGGCTCCGAAATACATAAAACAAACTCTAACAGCACTGAAAAGAGAGATAGACAGCTCGAAATAGTAGGAGGAGGCTTCAACATACCACTTTCAGTGAAGGATAGAACATCCAGAAAGAAGCTTAACAAAGATATGGAAGAGCTAAATGCTACAACCAATCAACTTGATCTCATAGACATATACAGAACATTCCACCCAACAGCAGCCAAATATATTTTCTTTCCCAATGCACATGGAGCATTCTCCAGAATAGACCACATATTAGGCCATGAAGCAAGCCTTAACAAAATCCAAAGCATCAAAATATTACAAAACATCTTTTCTGACCATGAAGCCATTAAAGCAGAAACTGACAACAGAAAAAGCAAGGGAAAAAAAAAAAAACAAAAAACACCTGGAAACTGAACAACACCTTGCTCAAAAACTACTGGGTTATAGAAGACATTAAGGATGGAATAAAGAAATTCATGGAATCAAATGAGAATGAAAACACATCCTACCAGAACCTTAGGGACACAGCAAAAGCAGTACTCAGAAGTCAGTTTATAGCAATAAATGCACACATCCAAAGAAAAGAAAGGGCCATAATTGAAGCTTTAACCCTACAATTGGAACAAATAGAAAGAGAGCAGCAAAAGAAGCCATCAGGCGCCAGAAGAAAGGAAATAATAACAATTAGAGCAGAATTAAATGAAACAGAGAATAGAAAAACATTTGAAAGAGTTAACAAGGCCAAAAGCTGGTTCTTTGAAAAGATCAACAAAATTGATAAACCATTGGCAAACTGACAAAAGAAAAACAGGAGAGGAAGCAGATAACCCGTATAGGAAATGAGATGGGTGATATCAAAACAGACCCAACTGTAATGAAAAGAATCATAACAGAATACTATGAAAAATTGTACTCTAACAAATTTGAAAACCTAGAGGAAATGGACAAATTAATAGAAACTCACTACCTACCTTAACTAACACAAAGAGATAGAACAGCTAAATAAACCCATAACAAAAGAAAAGATTGAAAAGATAATTCAAAAGCTTCCAACAAATAAAAAGCTCTGGCCCTGATGGCTTCACTGGAGAATTCTACCAAACTTTCAGAGAAGAGTTAACACTACTAAAGGTATTTCAGAGCACAGAAAAGGATGGAAT
>NW_004444026.1:11305817-11310353 GCF_000243295.1 Trichechus manatus latirostris
AAAAAATTTTTGGCTATGACAAATCTGATCAGAGTCTAATCTCTAAAATCTACAAGATACTGCAAAACCTCAACAACAAAAAGACAAATAACCCAATTAAAAAATGGGCAAAGGATATAAACAGGCACTTCACCAAAGAAGATATTCAGGTGGCTAACAGACACATGAAGAGATGCTCATGATCATTAGCCATTAGGGAAATGCAGATCAAAACTACAATGAGATATCATCTCACCCCAACAAGGCTAGCATTAATTCAAAAAACATAAAACAATAAATTCTTGAGAGGTTGTGGAGAGACTGGAACACTTATACACTGTTGGTGGGAATGTAAAATGGTACAACCACTTTGGAAATTGATTTGACGCTTCCTTAAAAAGCTAGAAATAGAAGTACCATACAATGCAGCTATCCCACGCCTTGGAATATATCCTAGAGAAATAAGAGCCATCACACAAATAGATATATGCACACCCATGTTCATTGCAACACTGTTCACAATAGCAAAAAGATGGAAACAACCTAGGTGCCCATCGATGGATGAATGGATAAACAAATTACAGTATATCCACACAATGGAATGCTATGCAATGATAAAGAACAAGGATGAAGCCGTGAAACATCTTATAACATGGAGGAATCTGGAGGTCATTATGTTGAGTGAATTTAGTCAGTCACAGAAGGACAAATATTGTATAAGACCACTATTATAAGAACTCAAGAAAGGGTTTAAACACAGAAGAAAACATTCTTTGATGGTTATGAGGATGGGGAGGGATAATAGATAGTAGATAAGAACTGTCTTAGGTGAAGGGAAGGACAGCACTTACTACAGGAGAAGTCACCACAACTGGACTAAACCAAAGCTAAGAAGTTTCCTGAATACAATCAAACACTTTAATGGACAGAGTAGCAGGATTAGGGGCCTGGGGACCATGCTTTCAGGGGACATGTAGGTCAATTGTCATAACAAAGCTTATTAAGAGAATGTTCTGCATCCTACTTTGGTGAGTGGCGTCTGGGGTCTTAAAAGCTTGCAAGCAGCCATCTAAGATGGATCAATTGGTCCCAACCACCAGGAGTAAAGGAGAGTGAAGAACACCAAAGACACAAGGAAACTAATAGCCTAAGAGACAGAAAGGGCCACATAAACCAGGGATTTCATCAGCCTGAGAGCAGAAGAACTAGATGGTGCCTGGATACCATCGAAGATCGCCCTGACAGGGAACACAACAGAGAGTCCTGGATGGAGCAGGAGAAAGGTGGGATGCAGAACTCAAATTCTGGTAAGAAGACCAGACTTAATGGTCTCACTGAGACTGGAGGTACCCCAGAAAGCATGGCCCCTGGATTCTCTATCAGCCCAGTACTGAAACAATTTCCAAGGCCAGCTCTTTAGACAGGGTTTGGACTGTACTTTGGGACATAAAGTGATACTCGTGAAGAGTGTGCCTCTTAGCTCAGGTAGATACAAGAGACTAAATGGGTAGCTTCTGTCTGGAGGTGAGATGGGAAGGCAGAGACGGTTAGGAGCTGGTTGAATGGACATGGGGAATCAGAGGTGGAAAGGTGGAGTGCGCTGTCACAGTATGGGGAGAGCAATTAGAGTCACATAACAATGTATGTATAAATTTTTGTATGGGGAAAAAAGAAAAAAGAATGCCTTCGTTGGTTATTGCTGAACTCTTGTACGTATAAACAACTAACGGTTGCAACTAATGAATGAGTGTTGTTCCAACATGAATGATAGTTGATGTTTTCATTTATGCTAACAAGTAAGATGAAAGGAAAAAAACAAAGATACATGTCAGAGCTTCACTGGTTCATCAATGACAAGAGTAACTTTTTTGCTTAATTGGATAACATTTTTTAATAATTTATTATTTTTGTTGTTGTTAGTAAAAATATACACAGCAGAACATACATGATTAGAGAATATTGAAGACCATCTCAAAGTCCAAGAGTAAGGATTAGTCAAAGAAATTTAGTGTATCCATCCAGTGGAATTCTTGCAGCGTGACGTAGAATATGTAATGCTTGGGGAACGGAAAAGACATTGTAAACTGGGAAAAAGTTAGCACCACAATATCAGATGCATCAATGATACTTTCTTCAATATTAGAAGTAGTCAGTGAATTTTGGGCTTAGACATATGCTTTTATTCAGTGTTGATATTTTATTACTGTAATAAGAAATCAGTAAACGTTATTAATACACAAAGTAATCAAAAAGATGTTAATAAAACTCATATCATCTTGAGCATTCAAATATGAAATTCATTTAAAATGGTTTAAATGAATTAACTATAATAGTTTAATTGAATTAATTATATAGTAATTAATTATATAACTATTGATAATATTAATTAGTTTAAGTGAATGATAATAGTTTAATTTTTTTTTAACTAATGCAATATCTTCATAGGGTTTTGCTTATTTTTTTACCTAGGCTGTTTTTTTTTGCTTGTTTGTTTTTTAAGACTGAATTTCAATTTTTAGAAGGAGTTTTCTACTCATCTTTAGTGGGCAGCCTAGCACAGAAGAAGGGGCATAGGTCTTAGACTCAGAACTATGAAGTATGATTTTTCATTTCTCTGTGTCTAATGGGAATGATAAGAACGGCTAGGGTTTATTGACCACTTACTGCTGACCAGGTACTGTTCTCTGTGGTTCACATATATTAAGGCATTTAATCCTCACATCAACTGTATGAGGTAGGTGCCATTATATATTTTCATTTTACAGACGACAAACCCAGCCACAAAGAGGTTGAATCACTTGTCCAAGGTCACACAGCTTCTCAGTCTTACTTAAAGCCTGAGCTCTTCACTATAATGTATTGCCCATCTGATGGGGCTCTGAGAAGGATTACCAGTACTTGTAAAATTAAATAAAACACATATGTGATGCTTATGTATACCTGGCACATAGTAGGAGCTTGATTAATCATAGTTGGTAGTTGTCACAATAGCACACAGCAGCAAGATAACATTTGAATATTTGCATGTGGGCTGTTAGCATGACCGAAGCTCTCTTGGCTAAGTCTTAATTTTTAGATGAATTTTTAGCCTTCAGTAAATCATCCAAATATTTGTATAGCCAGCAACCAATAGCAGAATATTTAAAAGATTATTTTTAACCCCAAGTATCTCTTTGATCAAATAATTTGCAGCCTGTATTTCTGTTAATGGTCAATGATTTATATTAAAGTAGGGCTTTTCACACTAATTTTATATTTTATTAGTCCTTTGCAGCGTTGAATTTCTTATCTTTTTTTTTTTCCAAATGCCCCTACTGACTGGCTCAGGAACTGAGGTTGCAGATAAGTCATGTTACAGCAGGAATGAAGGTGGGTCAAAGTACGGGTACTGTCGCAAAGTGGATGACACACTCATTCCCTGTAAAGCAAAGTAAGTGCCCTTGTTTGAATCTTCATGCTTCACAAACCAGGGCAGAGGCACAATGCCAGCCACAAATTCTGATTTCTTCCATATAAAGGGAAAGTGAATTTGGACATCCTTCTTTTGAGAACTATTTATTGAGTGACTATTATGTGCCACATTTTGGGCTAGGCGCTGGGAATAAAAAGAAAATAAATTATCTCTTCCTTCAAGTTCTTTGTGGTGAGGGCTTCAGACGGCACTAGGTATAGTCTTTGTTAAGTTGCAGGAATGTGTGAGATGGAATATGCCTCAGTGAGTGGGCCTGGTTAGAAATGTATCCATGGATTTTCTAGTACACTTTAGGTATTTTCAATCTAGTGTTTTTCATTATGATTCTTGGGGTTGTTATTGTTGGGTGCCGTCAAGTTGATTCCAACACATAGTTACCCTTTGTGACAGTAAAACTGCCCCATAGAGTTTCCTAGGCTGTAATCTTTATGGGAACAGATGGCCAGGTGTCTTCTCCCAGAGAGCTGCTGGGTAGTGTCCCACAGCCCACCTTTCAATTAGCAGCCCAGTGCTTTAACCATTGCAGGGCTCCTTGATTCTAGGGGTAGAAATATTTTATCTACTCAGAGGAATAAGCAATGCAATGCTTGTACAGATTTATTTAAACTTGCCATGGAATCATGTAAAAAAAGGAAACAGTAAGAGAAGGATTGATAATTCATCTGAAGAGTTGATTTTTAATATTCATATCCTGGGACAAAATGATAGAATATCACTCCTGATGAACTTGAGAATATTTTATGAGGTTTTTTTTTTTTACAATTTTAAGGTGACTTTTAAAATTAAAATTAGAATGGATTAAACACTTTGTACCCAAATTTTATACATACAAAGTAATTTATAACAAGAAGTTGAACATATCAGCATTTCCTGAAGTTTTTCTATTGAACACTAATTTGATGAGTGTTAGACATTGCTCAAAAATTATATTTTGGAGGCACAGCGGCAAGATGGCGGTCTAGGGAGAAGCACCACGCCGTCCCTCCACAACAAAGATCCGAAAAAATAAGCCAAACAGAGAATCAACAATCCTGAAACCCTAGAACATCAAATGAAGAGATAAAGAACTCAGCCCAACACCAAAC
>NW_004444026.1:11317709-11344469 GCF_000243295.1 Trichechus manatus latirostris
AAAAAAATATATATATATTTTGGACATAGGATCATCTCTGGGAAAATCTGGGCCTCAAGGATAATCATATCCTGTGGTCTTTCCAGAAAATCAGGGAAGATTCAAAGGGGGAAAGAAAAGTTTATGTAAAAGGCAATATGTAGCTTGAGAGATGATGAGTGGGAAAAGGAAGTAAGGTAGTTCTATCCTTCACACACACACACACACACACACACACACACATACACGCTCATGCACTATTCTCTTGTATAGCTGCTTATATGAGCACTGGATAATTTCTAGTACTAGAAGCAGAACATGCTTCGTTCTCCCATCCGTTGCCCTTCTAGTCATTTCTTAATAGCGTCAGTGTGTGCCTTTCTCCACTCCTCAATCATATTTTCTACCCACCATCAGTTGTAAGAATACAATTCCATCATTTTCAGAAAATTTTTTCACAGCCCTGCTTTGAATTTGCATCTATAAATTTACTCCAGTTTCACTGGTTTTGACTTTATTCACCTTCGCAGTTATTGGACGGCCTTTGAGTGCTGAGCAGGTTCATCTGTATCTATAAGGAAACAGCCTTTTCAGTAACTCCACATGAAGTCTTGGACAGTCAAGGTTCAGCTTTATATTGATTATAGTTGAAAACTGAGGATTATATCTTTTTGAATTATTCCACTGCAAGTCACAAAAACAAATAAGTCACTTTATCTGAAACAAGATAAAAGCTTATTTTTGAAGTGCCTTCATGATGTTAGGAATCCACCTTCCTTATATCTTCCAGCTCCATCATATGTATGACCTCCACTCCCAAGTGTTTCTCTTGGTCTATGAGAGCTTCTCTAGCTCTAGCCATTACATTCCAGACAGCAAAAAATACAAAGAGCTGAGAATCGGACATATCCTGTTAAACTCACTAAAGAATTTGCACTTAAGATTCTGCTTTCCTTCTCATTGGCCAGAAATTAGGCAACCGGCCAGAATAAGGTGTACTGGAATTTGGGAAATGTGTTTTAGACAAGTAGCAATCTGTGTTGCAGAGAGAAATACCATTAATTAAACAATGATAGTCGTAGAACTGATTTGCATTTATGTAAAACTGTATCTTAGAGCCTAGAATTTTAATATAGCAAACTTTGACTTTTCCTCAGTGATGCCACATGCGGGAAGTTGTTCTGTCAAGGTGGGTCAAATTATGTGCCCTGGAAAGGACGCATAGTAACTTTTCTGACATGTAAAACATTCGATCCTGAAGACACCTCTCAAGAAATAGGCATGGTGGCCAATGGAACTAAATGCGGAAGCAAGAAGGTAAGTTTAAAGTGTGGTTTTTACTCAAAATATTTTTTAATGCTTCTCAGTTATTCACTAGTTGCTGTGCTTTCCAGTTATTGGGTTTGCCACGTCTTGATACAGCCGGTAGGGATTTGAATTTGTAGCACTATGAGAGAATTAAGTGGTGGAGGCCTGATAAATAATAATAAGCACCATCATTAATATTCTGGATCAAACAGGATGGCAGAGTTTGGAAATAACTGACTCATGTAGACACAATTTGAAGATGAGTTTGATTGTCATGCTGATAGCACATAGCTGCGTATGTTTTGCTTTCTTAGCTGGTAACTCACTGAATATCGCAGGATGTGGGATATCTGCACTTCAGTTGACAGGTTTGTACATCCACTGACAATAGAACAATCTCATAATCTCAGGCAAAAAAGTTACTTAGGCAGCATCAACACATTAGATTTGATAATAAGGAGAACCATCTCTCATAGGACATTATAAACTCTTTGCCGTTGAGTCGATTCCGACTCATAGTGACCCTATAAGACAGAATAGAACTGTCCCGTAGGGTTTCCAAGGAGTGGCTGGTGGATTTGAACTGCTGACCTTTTGGTTAGCAGCCAAGCTCCTAACAACTGTGCCACCAGGGCCCCTAGGGCATTATAGGTACCCTATTTATTGCATTGAGATGTCTACACCACCCAAGAGCTACCCTGATTTTGCATTGTGGTAAAGCCAATCTTGAAGATGTTATTTTACTTACTTAACTTGTTTTAGCTATTTAAATGTGCATTTATTAACTGATGAACTGAGCTTTGTTGCTCAATGTAGGCATTGCTCATAAATCATTTAGGAAGTAATTATGGAGAGTATAATTTAATTCAGTAAATATTTGTTAACTGCCTAATTGTAAAAAACAGTCTGGTAGGTTCTACAGATAAAGAAGTAAACGAGGTTGACATGGCCTCTGAGCCCATGACACCTACAAATACAAATTTAGTAAAGTTTATACTTGCTTCTGGATTTGAAATTAAAATGTTAATTATTGCTTTGAGCAGGGACTCGCAGCACTTCTCTTCTTTCCCCCTATGATTCCAGATGGATAAATCAGAATCAAGGGTAAAAAGTTTCACATTGTAGGAGAGGCACTTAATTGGATTTGCCAGTTTCCAGATACTAATTCTTTCGTGTTTTCTAGTGGTGAAGCTTTCAAAGACAAGGCATATGGCCCCCCTTTTCTATCTCTTCTGGAGCCTGGTCCCTATGACTTGGCATGAGGGTTGCACTACTTGGGCATCTATCTCCCTGAGACTTTAAGGAGAGAAGAGATGCTTGGACTAAGGAGTAGCCTGGCATTAATACCATTCTTATATTTGTTGCTTATATTTTAATTTGTGTAGTTATTACTTCTGAAATATAGAACGGATTGGAGATTTTTTTTATAGGAAGATATTTACTTAGCTTTATCAATCTTCTTGAGTTGGCTTAACTAAAAGCAACACCATGAGCTCTAGAGTCCACATCCAATTCTCTTTCCCTGTCCACACCACACAAGTACACAATAAACAAGATTGTAGGTCTTTAGAACCACTCTCCCATGATAAGTACATGCCTGATCACTCTTTACCCAGCATCTGTTAGACTCTTACTATATATGTCAACTTTCTCACCTACAGCAGAGATGATTCAATCTCAAGGCCTGCACATCTTTATTCAAGTCTTTGTTGCAAAACATTACTTTTACCAGTCACTCGATTTCCCTTTTTGCTTCACAATTGCTAATTCTCTTTATTTCTCTCTTTATTACTGTCACAGATATATCATTCATTTTTTATTTTATAATATTTCTTTTCTTAAGATCCCATCACCCTGTAATACCAGTGTACATGCTGGATCAGTTAGGATGCTTTAGGCTATAGAGGACAGAAAACCAGTAAAAATGACTTAAACAACTAGGATATTCATTATTTCACATAACCAAAAGTTCAAAGGTAGAAAAACTGTGGTCCCTGTATGACTAATGCAGTGTGACAATGACATTATCACCAAGGACCCAGCTTCCTTTTATTGTTGCCTTCTGCCTTCTCAGACTGCTGACATGTCCCCTCAGGCTGGCTCCCCTCACAGTCCAGGATTGCTGCCCCATTTCCAAGTTTTACCTACAGAAAGAGTAATGGCAGGGGCAGAAGGAAAGCTTTCCTTGCACACCTTTTATGAAGAGTGAAGAACTTCTCCCCAGAAATCACCCTCCAGCAGACTTGGCATTACCTTTTATCACCTGCCCATTCCTGAACTTATACCTGTCAAGGGAAAGGAAATTACTATGGTTGCCTGAGGTTCACTTAAATTTACCATTAAGCTAGGGAAGGCCTGGGACACTCCTGGGGCACATGAGTGACCAGTATATGAATAAAGCCAGGTATGTGTGACATACAACACTTTGTGTCATGAATGTGAAGCAATTTGAATTATTATATATTTGTATTTTCAATGTCAAAATTTTTCAAACTTATTTTTGGCAGTAAAGTATTTTATTCAAATGAAATTATATAAGGATGCCCAAATATATTAAAAAAAAAAAAAAAAGCAGAGTCGCTCTGTGTAAAGTGGGGTGTGAGATGGGCACCGAACGCCCAAGCCTGTGGCTCTCTCTTTGTGTTGCATAGAGCATAGTTTTCAGAACTGTGCTTATGCTATTCATTTATGCATGTATTCATTCATTTCTTCAATAATATTTACTAAGTATCTATTATGCAGAGCTCTGGTGGTGCAGTGATTAAAGTGCTGGGCTGCTAACCAAAAGGTCGGCGATTCGAACATACCAGCTGCTCCACAGGAGAAAGATGTGGCAGTCAGCTTCCATAAAAATTTACAGCCTTGGAAACCCTATGAGGTTGTTCTACTCTGTCCTGTAGGGTCACTATAAGTCAGAATTGACTCAATGACAATGGGTTTGGTTTTCATCTATTATTATGTGCTTAGCACTAAGTTGTTAAACTTATTAAATTTTAGTGTGCAAAAGTTGACAGCTACTCAACCAATGATAGTCACTCTGGTACTAATAAATAGAACAATAATAATATTATTTATACTTACATAAATTATAATTAATTTAAATTTCACATGATGTGATATTAATATACAGTTTTTGTAATATTTTTGTTTGAATGATCATCTGATGTTATGTGCAATGCTTAGTTCTGTGCTAAAGTATCAATCTTAAGAGTTGGACTGAAGTGGATAAAGAGAATGATCAATGAGGAATGAAGTGAAGGAAGAAAGTCTTCTTTAAAGAGGACTTTCTAGGTATTTTATTATAAAAAAAATTAGATCTCATCTTCCTTCATTCAAAAGAATTCTCTGATTTCCCTAACAAAAAGATAAGTTGATAATAACAATCTTAAATAATAATAATATATATTATATATATAATAATATATATAATAATAATATATAATTTGCAGAGGTGAAACCATTGGCTCTAATGTCAACTTTGTTTTTCATCTCACTTTCAGGTTTGCATTAATGCAGAATGTATGGATATTGAGAAAGCCTACAAATCGACCAATTGCTCATCTAAATGCAAAGGACATGCTGTACGTTTTTAGAATATGATTCCCTAAGTTTTCTGAGTCTTATGTAATTTTAGGTCAGCTGTGATGAGACTAAAGTAATATTTACAATATTAAATGATTAGAATTAAGTTTGTTACCCCTTCAGTGGTGTGGTTCAATGAGAAAGTTCTTCTAAGAATCCATTACTGAAATTCCTGTTATTGATTCGTACATTATGTAAATAGATGAAATGAGACATGGCAGGCATTATTCCTTTTCCATTCTTATGGATGAATAAGCCCTTGGGGTTGTGGTAGGTCTGGCAGGGAAACTAACAGAATCCTTGCTCCTCTAGGTGTGTGACCATGAGCTCCAGTGTCAATGTAAAGAAGGGTGGGCCCCACCCAACTGCGATGACTCCACAGTGGTCTTCCGTAGGTAACATTACACATCTAGTCTGAGAAAACTGTGCTCCTCTGCCATGTTTTTATAAGAGTTCATTGCCTCTTTCCTCTCTTCCTGAAATCCTTATCATGTAGATATTGAAAACATGATAGTATTCTTCAAAGTATCTTCAACAACTTTTTAATCATATTTTCCACATACTTACGTTTTTACTTTCCATACTAAAAGATTTCCTAAAATTTTATATTTACCTTATGTTAATTTCCCAAATTTTCTTGTTTCACAATTCTTTTCCTTTTTCATAGCCCATCCATTGCCATCAAGTCGATTCCGACTCATAGTGACCCTATAGGACAGAGTAGAACTGCCCCGTAGGGTTTCAAAGGAGTACCTGGTGGATTTGAACTGCCAACCTTTTGGTTAGCAGCCGTAGCTCTTAACCACTACACCACCAGGGTTTCCTTTCATAGTAGCCTCTACTAAATTTGCAGATATAATATCCTCAACTCTCTGAGAATATGAATTAGATAATTTTTTTTTTAGGTTCAATTCTTTTCTCCGAATTATCTGTTTCTTCTGAGTCCGATTGTTCTGTTTGCTCACCCTGCCTCTTTTATTTCATTGTGCTGGTTTTGTTGTTATCATTTTTTTGCTTTATTTATTTTTTTCCAATATCAGGATACATTGATCCTTAGTTGAATGAGGGATTAACTTACTTAAATTAGCTCACGTGGGTTTTCTTCACATATTTGTATGCTTGTTATACCTGCAGATACCTCTCCTGATGGGAAATCTGGCTGTGAGAGGTAGGAAGGCCGTTAGGGTGGGAAGCAGCCAGAGTGGGGACCCTCACCTCCAATCTCCAAGGTGAGGAGTACTTTACCTTGAACAGAGAGCTCTTTACTGCATTTTTCTTCTGAGAAAGCTGCTTTTCCTCAGGACTCTCTCCTCGACACTCCCTCTCTACGTGGTCTAGTGTGTCTGGAGTTTGCTTCTGTTCTGCTTCTGAGGCCTCTGCAAGCCCCTCTCCTTGAGAGAGCAGTTCTTGGGGTGCCTGTATGGAGTCCCTGGGTGGTGCAAATGGTTAATGTGCTTGGCTGCTAACTGAAAGGTTGGAAGTTCAGTCCACCCAAAGGCACCTTGGAAGAAAGGCCTGGCAATCTACTTCTAAAAAATCAGTAACTGAAAGCCCAGTAGAGCACAGTTCTATTCTGACACATAGGGTCACAGCAACTAGTAACCGATTTTAATTTACTTTGATTCTTCATCATTTTTTTCTGAAAGAATATTTTTTCTAGTATTATATTTCCATATGTTAGCTTATATATAATCTTTTTATAGTATCTATGGTTTTTTTTTTCCTTAATTACTTGTCATTCAAGATGGCAGGATCTATTCTGACATGCACTGTCTTGAAAATCGTTACTTGGAGGACAGGTGATGAAAATTTACATTATATTACATCAGATTTATATCTTAAGGGGATCAAGGAGGCAGCTAGAGTGGTTCATAATAAAAATAGGGAACGTTTTCTCTGAATAACTTATTCATTTGTTGAAACCATCATACAATGATTAAATTTTACCCAAGAAGTTTTCTTTTTTTATGAAACATCGTGTTGGTGAGTTTGGTTCCAGTTTCTGGGCTACTTTTGATCCAACCATCGAGGAAAGCCTCTGTTAAAAAGGAAGTGTCCTGTCAAGAGGAAGGACCCCAGGGGATGACTGTTGTTGTTAGGTGCCGTCCAGTTAATCCCAACTCATAGTGACCCTGTGTACAACAGAACAAAACACTGCTCAGTCCTGCACCATTCTCACAATCATTGCTAAGTTTGAGCCCATTGTTGCAGACACTGTGTCAATCCATCTTGTTGAGGGTCTTCCATTTTTTCACTGACCCTCTACTTTACCAAGCATGATGTCCTTCTCCAGGGACTGATCCCTTCTGATAACATGTCCAAAGTACATGAGATGAAGTAGCACCACCCTTGCTTCTAATGAGCATTCTGGCTGTATTTCTTTCAAAACATATTTGTTCATTCTTCTGGCAGTCCATGGTATATTCAGTGTTCTTCACCAACACCATAATTCAAAGACATCAATTCTTTTTTGGGCTTCCCTATTCACTGGCCAGCTTTCACATGCATATGAAGCGAATGAAAACACCATGGCTTGGGTCAGGTGCACGTTAGTCCTTAAAGTGACATCTTTGCCTTTTTTTTTTTTTAAGTGACATAATAGCTTTCACAAAAGCAGGGGTTATAAATCTAAATTTGAATGGGAAAAATTGATGTCTATTTTCATTAAATTCGAACTGAAATTTATTTTTTTCGACTATGGGAACATAAGGCAACAAACTTCAGTAGTATTAGCAATGCCTGTGACTTCATCACCAATAGAAATTACAAATATTTTTATATCACATAACAGTTGTTGCGTATATCTTCAAATATCATACATGCTTATCACTAGTTTGAAACTATGCAGTTATTAATCCACTGCTGGATCTGATTATTTAAAGGCTTAATAAAAAAGCATGTATTTTACTGTATCACAAAATGCTTAATATTTTGATAGTTGTGTTCCGATATAGTTACTAAAACCAAACCAAAAACAAACCCATTGCTGTCTAATTGATTCTGACTTATAGCAACCCTATAGGACAGAGAAGAACCGCCCGTAGGGTTCCAAGGCTGTAAATCTTTCCTGAAGCTGACTGCCACATCTTTCTCCTGAAGAGCAGCAGGTGGGTTCCAACCACCAGCCTTTCGGTTGGCAGCCCAGTGCTTAACCACTGCGTCACCAAGGCTTCTTCCAATACAGTTAGCTTCCTTTTTAATCCCATCCATTTAATTAATGGATTTAGAAACATTCAAACTAGACCATAAAACAAACCTTGATACACTAAATGGATTGAATAATACAAAATATGTTCTCTACCCACAGTGGCATGAGATTAGAAATCAATTACAGAAAGATCAGGAACAAGACAAGGATTCTGTTTTCACCACTACTATTCAACATTAAGACAAATTAGATTAATGTTAAAAACCCTGGTGGCGCAACAGTTAAATGCCTGGCTGCTAACTGAAAGTTGGAGGTTTGAACCCATCCAGCAGCTCCACAGGAGAAAGATCTAGAGTTCTGCTCCTGAGATTATAACTTAGAAAGCGCTATGGAGCCGTTCTACTTTGTCACATGGGGTCACTATGAGTCAAAATCGACTTGATGGCACCTAACAATACAATAGCATGTGGGGAGGGGGGAGGGTGTTGTTGCTTTTTTTCATAGGTTTATTTCCCTAAACAATATATGTTGCTTTTTTCCTGTTTTTGAACTTTATGCCAAAGGAGTTATTTAGTATGCACCAGTGGGTCACATGACTTTTCTTCCTCACCATAATATAAAACAAACATTAGAAGAGCACCAAATTGTGTCTCTATCAATTCTCTTACTTGCACCTCAGCTACTTTTTTTCTGCGATCAGGAATATAACGTCAAGCCTTCAGGTTTTTTCTCTCTGTTTCTTCCAATGGTGCATTTTAAAAATGTTTCAATCCTGCTCTACCATCCTCCTCCCTCCATATGTTCTTCCCATGGCCAAACCCTGGATTTTCCGATTATTGCAAACATCATCTCTTCTAAGGATTCTCAGCAGTATAATGCTTTATGCATCTCATATTAAATGCTGCATATTTATTTTCTCATGCAATAATCATGATCAAAATAAATTTTCATCCATTTGTAATGAGAGCTCTTCCACAGAATGCATGCTCATTGAGGGAAGGGTTAATGGAATGTGTGCTAAATAAAGAAATAATGATTACTGTGATGGATAGCTGTAAGTTTCTCATAGCCCTGACTAGGCCTCTGTCCTCTTTGCTGCAGACTTCTCCATTGTGGTTGGGGTGCTGTTCCCATTGGCAGTCATATTTGTGGTGGTTGCTATAGTAATCCGGCACCAAAGCACCAGAAGAAAGCAGAAGAAAGTTCCGAGGTAAGCCTTTATCTTGCTTCAGGGACTTTTTTGGCCCCTATTTAACTTTAACTTGGAGAGTATGACCCAACTTCTCAAATTTCATTTTGGTTCACTTCAAACGTTCAGAAACATGTGCAGATGCTTTTTTTCTTGAACCAGAGGCTGGGAATCCATTTTACTAGGAAATCCTTTGCAGCAAGATACATGTCATTTTCCTTCTGTTAGTCACTATATTTATAATTAATAATTCCCATTAATTAAAAATATTTACATATTATAAGAATATAATATTTAACATTTATTGATCACTAAGTATATGACAAGCACTATGCTAAGTCCTTTTACATCAATTATCTCATTTAGTTTTCACAGCAACTTCATGAGGTAGTTATTATTTCTATTTTTACAGATAAAAATGTGTTATATTTTACAGATAAAAAGGTGTCATGTTTATATATAAGTATAAATATACATTTAATCCTTACAACAATCTTGCAAGGTAAGGTACTTTACATTTTTCCTGATGTGGAAATAGAAGCTTAATGTAGTTGACTAGTTTAAAGTCTTACAATGTACATGATGGTAACTTGATTTGCACCTAGACAAGTTCATCTTAGGAGTGTGGTCTTGACACTACAGTATCTCTCTAGCATTTTTTAAAACTGATTTATTCACCCACAATTGGTTTTTAAATAAATATTGAATGAATAAAAGTAATTAATTATATGATATCATTTAGTAAAAATTGGATATTTCGTAAAAAATGGATACCATCATTATTAAGAATCAGGGCTCTGAACAGAATCAAAAAGAAAATCATTGGTGGTAATTATAAACTATAAGACAAGAAGGCAGCTAATAGAGAACTGTAAGTGGAATAATGCCATAGGGAGAAGATAAAAACCCAGTTGTTAACCAAGGATGACACAATGGGCAAAGGAAGATGATACATTTCGACTGTTTCCCCATCATGCTGAAGTACTGTTAAGTCAATTCACATGAAATGTTTTCACTCACAGGCCACTGTCCAACACTGGAGCCAGACCACACAAACAGAAGAGGAAACCCCAGATGCCAAAAGCTGTTCAACCCCAGGAGGTGGACTCTAATTTCTACTGTTGGTCGTGGGCCCAAGTTTGTGATTCTGTCATTCTTTTACCCTGACTACCTATCTATCATTTCTATCCTGCAGTGTTTTACAAATCCATACCAGCGTTTACTGTATAGCAAGGACTGTAGGCTCTGTAACTGCAAAGTTACAGGCCGTCCTCCTTTGCCCTTTGTTAAATGCAAAAGAGAGCACATCTTAAACCTGAGGCTACTTTGCTGGAGTTCATGAAACGCAAAGTGAATAGAGAGCACAAGAAGAAGCAGAAGCCGGAAGTCCCTCTCTGACTCTAGGTTGAGTCCTTACTTGTTTTGCCATTTCCATAGAGCAACAACAATGTATATATTAACCTTTAATTCTCTGGTTGTGTCCTGTAAGTTTAGAGACTTTAGCTAAAGTTGGTTAATGATAACACAGTGGGTAATGATGTTTTTGATGGAAACTTACCATTCCTTGATAATTCTTGGTAAATACACCCCAAAATGCAGCAGCTGGGTCATGGGGATTTCCAGCCTGGTCTTTAGGGTTCACCTTAGGTCTGAGCATCCTTGCCTTAAAAGTACTGCTTATTTGGAAGCTATACTTAGAAAGTTATGTTTTCATTTAAAAACATTGTTTCCTTTTTAGATGAGCCAGATGAAGCTCCACATGTCTGACCTGCCAGGAGAAGGCAATGAGCCTGCAGCTTCTTTTGTGAGTGTAGCAATTTCTCTGAAAACATTACCCTAGTCCAACCTCTAGGAAATGTTAGTGATAAACAAAGTCCTCCATGCCCAGTTATTTCTTCAGAAGAATGTTGAAATCTGTGTGAATATTAATATAACATATAGGTTCTTCAGCAAAACTTTTTGAAAATATAAAATGTGAGAATGTATGCCTCTGTTTTATACTCCTAAGTTCCCCAAAATCTCAGTTCCCAGCCAGGAAGCCAAGAACTCATCATAAGTAGAAAACTACTTATCTGCTCCATAGCTACCATCATGTGTCCATTGTGATTGGAATTATTTCTGAATTGTATGTGTGCAGCTAAATTAAAGCAATCAAATTTCCAGGTTTAGAATATGTTCATAGATAGGTTCATAAGTTCTCTATTTCTGAAAATGATTTAGTCTTTTTCATTACACACCTGTTTTCAAGGCCCTGTCCTTAATTAAGAATCTTTACCTTCTTATTAGCTACTTACAAAGCCGAATTTTCCACCACCGCCAATTCCTACATCTGTATCATCTTCCTCTTTCCTTGTAAGTATCAGATGGTCACTGAGTGATTTTTTTTTTTTTAATGTCTCTTTTCCACATATGCGTACCCAGTGAGAATGGTGTCTCTAAATCCATGGGTTCTTTATCAGGATATGTGCTCCCTGGGCTAACCTGAGATATTATAGCACATTTGTCTTAGGGATATCTGAGAAAATTAGGCCTGTTTACTGTCTATTCATTATTGTGGGTATTAATCCTTTATTATGAAGAATGATACTACTGTTAAATAATTGCTAAGAAATGATAAATAGTTCTGCTGTATGATCCTTTAAAGGATCATGTCTAAATGATTATTTTGGGAGATTTTAGGTTTTACTATATAAATGATACTTTTCTTTCTTATTATCATAGAATAAATCCTATTGTTAGTTACCGTTACCTGTAGGAGGTAGGGAATAAAAATTAGACCATATATAGGCAAACCTGGAATAAAAGGTAGGCACTTACGAAGTAAAAACTAGAATTCATTCTCTTACCAAGTAATTACTGAGTATGTTTGCTTGTGTTTGGTTGGTACTCTGTTCTGAGTAAATGAGAAAGAGCTAAGACTTAAGTTCCTTTATTTTTTTCAAGAAATTTTTACATTTTCTGTGTGATAGCCACCCATATACACACAGAGCACTTAATTCCTCAGTTATTATTTGTGCCAAAATGAGCGCCCTAACAATAAGAAAATGTTGAGGGTTAAATTATTGGAGTTAGAACGGTTAAAGTGGGAAGTTCCACTAATTAAGTAGTTGGAATCTGAACGGGACTTTGAAGGTTGAGTAGAATTTAAATGGGTGAGGAGGGGGTGAGGAATGATTTCAGATAAGGAAATAAGTATAAACTAGTATGGTAAAAGCTTAACATTTCTAATGACCTAGCCTTATTTTTATCCTTAATATAGTGTAAAGACACAAAAGTATTTCCCTCTTCTGTTTTCAAGGATAAGCCAATATCTACATCTAAGATAAGAGATCCATAGCTAAACCATTCAAACCTTGTAGCACTCTTAGTATCAAGGAGAGAAGTTCCAACCATGCCTTCTAAAAGAAGTTCACCAAGAACAGTATATTATTCTGTGGTGGGTGCTGACATGAATGTCTTTATTCTGAGTTTGACCAATAACCAAAAGGAGTAAAATGGAAGGGTCTTAGCGAGACAGCTCTGATGAGCCAAGTATTCTTCATTTTCTCAGAAATTTTCCCAGTGGGATGGTGGGAATGAAGGAGATCTCCCACAGCATAATCATCTAGTATCTCTTAATTCAACTACTGTTCCCCACTCTCTCTATTTTGTTCTAATTAGTTAGGTGATATTTTAATCCCAGTGTGATGTATTTCTCACCTTTTTCCCTACCTTTTCATGCTTCCACCCCTTCACAGTTGATATATGAAGTAACTGTGTAATAGGATGTATGACTACAAGGAATTAATTTTAATTTCTAATACTTTATAATTATTTAATATAAAATATCTAAATTATTTAAAGAAGTTGATAATTTAAGAGTTTGTTTATTTGTCTGTTTAGGGCTCAAATCCAAAAGTCTGAAGCAACAGCTAAGCAAGAATTGATGAATAAATGATCAAATTAGAAGTCTGAACAATCTAGTTTGAAGAGAAATATACTTACTTTCTTACTACTACTTGCTTTTGATGCCCAAGGAGTTAACATTTCTTGATTCATGTTATATTTTGAAGAGATTGGAAAAAAATTTTCAGGAGAGACATACTCTTGAGAAACTGTCTATGAATATAAGATATCTATTCTCCATACTCTTGGGCAAGAACATGACTTTGAAGAAGCAGCTATGAAGCTGAAACCTCTAATTCACTAATTTTCCACTCCAATCTTTTTTTTTTGTTTTACTGTGATGCTGACAAATATTTTCTCAAATATTTTGAACACTTTGATTTTCTCATTTTGGTAGAAATTAATCAACTCTGTAATGAAAAACAAACCAAAAAAAAGCACAGGAAACTAGATGAAGTAGGAGAAATATTGTACATCTATCATTGAATGAATAGCAGCATCTTGATTGTTTTAACACTAACTTATCGAACTAGAACCTTCAGTTTGGAAGAAAATGATGTAAGCATTATCTGTTTTATATAAAATGTCTCCTCACATTCTCTTGTAATAATGTCCTTATTAACTAAAAAAATGTTCTATCATAGATATTTACACAACTCAATTACTGGCAAGGTTAGAGTGAACTTCTTTTCTATATAAAGAAAATTTTATTTAAATAAATATTACAAAAGAGAGGTTGCAAACTGCTGACCTGCAGGTCATGTCTGGACTGCAGATGTATTTCATTTGGCCTAAATGATGTTGGCCACATAGTCTTTTTAGATGTTTTGAATTTATTGCCAATATTTAAAAATTGGGAGTTCTTGCATAAACTTTCAGATTCCCAGCTTTTTAAAAGTAATTAGATAGTCTGTCAACACTGCAACCACATTGTCTAATAGCAACAATCAGCTTAGCTGAGCGGTGGTGGAGCAAGCTCTGTTGGTTGCCTGCCAGATAATCGCCTTCTTCCTTGCTTTTCAGAACTCTTATTATGCTCAGGTATAAATCCTTTTTACTCTAAGATAATCATAATAATCTCATTTCCCTTACCAGTTGTTGATTTGGAAGTAAGCATAATACCTCTTTTTTTGTCAGTGAAATAAGAGAGGAGGTATGTTGGAGAATTTCTGGAAAAGATTCCCTTGTCCTTTCTTCTGGATGTTGGCATCTGGTAATGTTGCAGCTATATTGTGATTATGGGTATGAGGGCAAAGTTGATATAATGAATAAGATGGAGCAGAAAGATGAAAAGAATAAAATCAGGTCCTTTAATGATGTCATTGAACTGCTAGATTAATGAATGGTGGAGTCACCTCACACTTTGTTGACACTTTCTGTTTTGTGATCAATAAAGTTTCCTTATTGTTTAAGTCATTTTGAGCTGGGTTTTCTCTTACTTGTAGCTGATGAAGTAGCCGCCCCCATTATCAGGTCAAATGCTTTCCACTTCATTGTCACAGCCATATTTTTTTTTCTTTACTCAGCCTGCTTCACTCATTTATATCACTTACCTGGCCCCTACAGGCCTTTTCTCACAGCGGGGATTTGCCCACAAGAAGTTTATTTTCCCTTGTAGTGTGAAATTCTAGATAAATTCACTCTGGCCTCAAAAATGAAGCTCAACTTTCAGTAAGCCCAGAGTCCAATTATAAAATCACCCTCATTGTGGTAGCTTTTCTTTCCATGTGAGAGTTTGCTCAAAAGCACCTCAAAAATTGTTGCTTCATCTGCAGTGTGAGGTTCCAGAAGACCCTGCTGTCACTGAGAAATAAATGACCATTTCCTTTAACGCCGTAATCTACTATGACCAACTTATGAGTCTTTGCTGTATTTGTTTTTTCTTGTTTACTTCCTATCCCTGGCAATAGATTCACCTCAGTCTTTTCAATATTGATGAGATAGAAATTGTGAACCAATGAGTCCTCAACTAGCCATCTACCATGCCACAGGGTAGAAATAAACCATATTTCTCAGAGACTGACATTGGATACATCCCTGTGGGTTCCGCAATTAAGGCACTAGGTCACTGCACGATGTGGACTCAGTTTACCAAAAAGCAATTCAACCTTTTGGTCCTAGTTTCTGAGCCTTGCCCAGGTTGACCTTTACCCAGATTGGCTAAAGGCCCTGCTGAGTGGCCAATTTTTACCCAGACTGGCTGAGGAGTTCTGCTCAATCTGATCTTTACCTTGATTGGCTGGAAAGCCCCATCCAGGAACTGACTTTTACATGGATTGGCTGCAGGGGTGCACAAGAGCACTGATAAAAACCACTAGAACACTGAGGCTTATCTGGGGCCTTCTGATTGACAAGTGTCACAAGAGAAGCTGTGTTTTGGATGTGGGTGCCCTGCTCTATGAAACTCCCAGACTGAGTGAAGCTGTGATGGCGACAGAGGCAGTAGCTGCGACTATAGCAGAAGAGGCAGAGACAATGAGGAAACAGACGATGGCAGCACAATATAAAAACTGAACCCCAGCAGAGAGCTGTGAGGAGTGGCCGCCTGCCAAGTAGTGTCACACAATTCCTGTTGAAAGTTTCCCGATGGGTGAAAATGAACATCCCTTTTCGGAAAAAGTAAGCGCATCCCCTTGAGATATGGAGGCCCTATACTGGGACCCCTCCTGAACCTCGGCCTATGAATATCTTTCTGTTTATATCGTTCTCTGTTATTTTAAAGATATTATTGCAGATACGATTTTTCTGTGAGTTCTCTCGGATTGTTGCAATGAAGTATGGAACCCAGTAAAGAATGCTGTGGGGAGAACTGCTGGTGTTAGAAATGGGGGAGAAGTTGGAGAACTGTATACTTGACCTCAGCCTCATAGGCACCAGCTTTGTCCAGATTCTTAACCTACTAGTTATCCTTTCAGTTGGTATCCAAGAAAGTTCACGTATTACAGTCCCTGATGTAAAGTCATTATAGGATCCTTCAGGAGATAGATGAGAATAGGGTCTTTGAAGATCTTATCAGTTAACATGAAGTCATACTGGAGTAGGGTGGGTCCTAATCCAATCTGAGTGATATCCTTGTAAAAGAGAAGAGACACAGACATACAGAGGTAAAAGGGGCACGTGAGGATGAAGTTATGCCGCTATAAGCCGGGGTATGGTTGGGACTGCCAGAAGCTATGAGAGACAGGAAAGGATCTTTGTCTAGGGTGTTCAGAGAGAACATGGCCCTACCATCCCCATGAATATTTTAGATTCCTGTTTTTAAAGCATAGTTGTTGCCGTTCTCAGCAAGAGCCATGTGCAATGCTTTTTTTTGCCTTTCAAAACATCTGAGTAAATTCAAAGTTGAAATTTCCTCTGGTGGGAATAACTAATTAAGGAAGTTCAGAAATTTATGTACATGGGAAGCAAGGTGGTGTCTGAATAATTTTTGAGGACGAGCTCAGCCACTGAACTGCAAAAATTGTTACATTTTCTTCTAGAGAAGTTCCCTGGTTCATAGGCCAAGTATTATGACTCAGAGGATAGCACTTTTTCCAATCTGTGTCACTAAACTGGCCTTTTAATCTCATTAACTGCTGTGAAATAGATCTCTGAGATTTGCGTGTCTTTTGGGACATGTTATAAATAAAATTTAGTGGAGTCTACAGGAGCAAATTCTGGGAAGACACTCCTTTAATTCTGCATGCCAATGACAGGGCAGAGCAGATCCACAGGAGAGCTGATATCTTAGATGGAAACAAAGGAGAAGTCAAGAGAAATCTAGTGGAAATATGAAGAGGAGCAAATAAGAAGAAATAGAAAAATAAAGTTACAGTGTGGGAGGGTAAAGAGCACACAAGAATGAAAGAGTCCCCCTGGCTCTACCAATCACTATCTTTGTATTCATACGCAAATAATTTAAAGTTTGTGAGCATATTTTAATCTCCTCATTGTAAAATGGAATTAATAATACATGCCTTTCCACTTTCCAAGATGATTTACTAAGAAACATGTAAAGGTAGTATGAAAATATGAAGAGCAAAAGAGAAGAAGGAGATGTCCATGGTCTAGAAAGGTAGATACTGTGCATCCATTGGTGACATATCCATAGGATGACTTGGTCCGTTGAGTTAGTCAGTGGTGAGACCGTGTCTGTGTAGTGTACTATGTCACACATTTCCGGCAGGAAGTAGGATTTGTGGGAAGGTTTAGTTATTATTTGTACATATTTCATTGGCAGGCCTTTACTCCCTTGGGGTCTTTTATTCCCAGTTCCAAAGACTGACATAAATAAATATAGAAATAAAATAATGGCAAAAATAGAGATAACACAAGTCCAAGGGAGCGTGGAGAAAATGTTTATTAAGATAGAGGATGAGAAATTTCTCAGGGAAGATGTCATTTATAACTTAAACTTTTTTAAAACTCTTCAGGCAGAGAAAAAGGACAAATACATTCTAAGGAGATAATGGGGTTAAACAATAGCATGTATGAAGTCATGATTCCAGAAAGGGTGCGGCGTGTTCAGGAAACCGCAGGCAGCTCATAAAAGATAGAGTGAGCCAAAGCTTTTTATTATTTTTATTAAGTCTGTTTATATATTTATGTATACTACTTTCATTAAGCATACACACACATTTATGCATACACAAATTGAGGCAGTTTAGAAAACAACACTAAAGAAAAAGAAATAGTTAAGAGAATTAGAAAGCAAGAAAGTTATGGGAACAATAAGGACATGGATCTGATAAGCCCATTGAAATATAAAACATACAGCCTGTCTTAGTTGTCTAGTGCTGCTGTAACAGAAGTACCACAAGTGGATGGCTTTAACAAAGAGAAATTTATTCTCTCACAATCTAAGAGGCTAGAAGTTAGAATTTAGGGTTCCAGCTTCAAGGGAAGGCTTTCTCTCTCTTTAGTTCTGGAAGAAGGTCCTTGTCACCAATCTTCCCTTGGTCTAGGACCTTCTTAGGCACCAGGACCCCAGGTCTAAAGGATGTGCTCTGCTCCCAGTGCTGCTTTCTTGGTGGTATGAGGTCCCCCATATCTTCTGCTCACTTCTCTCTTCTATATGTCAAAAGAGATTGGCTCAAGATACAGTCCAATCTTGTAGATTGAGTCCTGCTTCATTAACATAACTGTCACTAATCCCATTTTATCAACATCATAGAGATAGGATTTACAGCACATAGGAAAATCACATCAGATGACAAACTGGTGGACAGTCACACAATACTGGGAATCAAGGCCTAGCCAAATTGATACACATATTTTTGGGGGGACACAGTTCAATCTATGACACAGCTTTACATGTTTGATAAGTATGAGCTCCAAGTTTTAATCCAAACTTTATAAAAGCAAAAAAAAAAAATTAAGATTGCTATGAGATTCACAATGTCCATAAAGCAAAAATAAATAACCACCAACAAGGATTAAGGAAAAAAAAGGCCTACATAAACAAATCAAAAATGAGCATATAAATAAAAACATGATGGATCATAAGGAGCACAGTTCTTCCCACTACTGAGACTTGAAAGAAGTTTTCATGATGGTATTGCTGTTGAATCAGACTTCAGAACCTGATTCTACCTTTTGCTGAGTTGTTGCCCTGGTAACACTTCAGTACTTCATAAAACACCCTTGGCTGTTGCACTGGCCAGAACTCTGGTCACACCCAGCCAGAAATGAAGGGAGCAAGGCATAGGCTCAAATTAGGGCACCTGCCACCTTTTCACAAGTATCTATTAGCATCACTCAGTACAATAGAGTAATTGTTTCTAAATGAGCTGTATATCATGAATTAAGAAACTAATAGCACCTTCTTAAACTAGGATCTCATATCATCACTAAACAAAACAGATAACTTCACTTTTTTAGAGTACTTAAGCATTTTAAAAATATATACATCAGAGCATATTTAACTATGCCATTAAATGGATATAATGTTTGAAAACAATGGCTTTATACCAAGTGACACTGGTTCCATTTTGTATCACTACACAACCATTAGTTATAAATGCTGCTTTTTATCTCGACTGATTATTTGAGAACTTGAATCTATACTTTTTCTCCTTATAGGATAGTTCCTAAGTTTATTATTTAATAATTAAAACGTATGTACAATATTACATTTACTCTCTTACCCTCGTAATGACTTTATTTGGATCAATTCTGCTTGGAGTAAAGTAAAAGAAATAAAAGCAAACTAGCTATAATTTTCTTCATTTGCTAAAAGTCAACATTGAAAGTGTTCTTCATGTAATAATGGTTCTTGACCAAAGATGAGCATTGAAATCATCTATGCAACACTGAAAAAATACAGGCCTCAATTTATACCAACAGAATCTGAACATGGGGGAAGACAACCAGACATCCGTATTTTTATAAGTTCTAGAGGTGATTCTAATGTGTACTCTTGGTTAAAAATCAAAAATTTAATGGAGATATCTCAGCCATCATTTGCTTTCAACATTCAATCTCTTAACCTTTACTGAAGAGATTAGTTACATAGCGTCAAAATCAAACCAAAAAAAGCAAACCCACTGGCATACAGTCAATTGCAACTCACAGCGACCCTATAGGACAGTGTAGAACTGCTCCATAGGGTTTCCAAGGCTGTAATCTTTACAGAAGCAGACTGCCACATCTTTCTCCCGAGGAGCAACTGGTGGGTTTGAACCACTGACCTTTGGGTTAGCAGCCTAGCACTGAACTGCTGTGCCACCAGAGCGCCTACATATTACCAGTTGTTCATTATTCATGCAAATTAACATTAAGAATAGCAAAAGTAATCTAATCACACGAAATTTTAAAAATATTATGCTTGTCAGTGATTTCCACTTCTCATCCAAAACATGTAATGAAATCCTCAGCACAGAATATTTTATTGGTGGCACTGCTAAAACCACTGTACTTTAACTGGAGTAAGAGGAAACCAAAATGAAGAATTAGAAACAAAGGCTACAAAAATCCTGAAAAATTGCCTTGTAAATGATTAAGAACAGACAATGTTTAGACTTGAGACTATTATCTTCTCTCTTGATGGTTGCTAAAAACAATTTATATAAAAAATATCAAGTGTAAAGAAGAACATAGATGCAACTGCAGCAGAATCTAAAGCATTTGGGAATAATCTGATCAGCTGTAGCACACCATTTTGGCTCATTCATTCCTTTGTGGTTCATTCCCATGACCATGAAGAAAAGACAGAGCCTTTTGAGCTGATCAAGTTGCCAGGCACCTTTTATTTTGCTGCAATTGGAGATAATGCCACAAGTACAATTTATATTTGAGTTCTCCGATTTCTCTTCAGATCAGGAATGTCCCACACACTGACACAGAGGACCTCAAATAATCCCTCCATCAGCAATTTGTGGGATTTAACACAAATACATCCCAGCACTAAAGCCCCATGAGCTGTTTGGTTTAGACGTCTGTTTTCTCCTTAAAACACAAAATGGAGAAGCAAAGAGGAAGAAAAGAAGCTATGCTGATTCAATTTGGTTTCACACTGAAACAGTTTTGAGGGGACTAAATGATCTAGTTCTCAGTGATTTTAATGAGAAAAGAAAACATGTTTATCTTTCTCTCTTTCTGTAATACGGGTATATATATATAATGTATATATATGTGTGTATGTATATATAAATGACTTGATGTAAATAAATCATTGACATGGCACAGCTCCTTTTTCTCCAGTCCCAGAAGAACTGAGAAAACCGGACGAAGCCTCTGAGAAATGTGGGAGTGAGGCTGGCTTCATGTTTGAACTTCTGTGTGTTGCTTTGACTAGCAACAGGAGGCAGCTGGGCAAGTCTGTGAGTTTGTGAGCCAGAAAAGGTGGCAGAGAACGTATCGTTGTGCTGCTCTGGCTGATTGTTAACTTTTCTTTGGAATATACAGCGCCATCTGTATACTTGCAGCAACTGGGAGAAGTCTTGGAGGACATAGGAATCAAATCAGAGAAGCCATAAGCTGTTTCAAGCTGGGGAAACGAGACTAATTGATCCAAGGCAGCTCTAACTGTTAACACTGACTCATCCCCACCCCCTCTAAACCCCCAAGAGGGATAACATCTCAGAAGTTTATCTTCTAATGCGGCTTCTCTGGAAGCAAATGGTGATGACCTGGCCTGAGAACTGTCTGTGAGTGGAAAGTGACTGACTGTTTTCCCAGTGCCTGAAGTTATCCAACCTAGAATTCACCCACTCCCCCCTCCTTAAGCTTTCCCAGGTGAGGAGATCTGAGGTCTGACCTTCTCTGCATGCATTGCTTAATAGAATAAGCAATAGTTTCATGTAAAAATGAGGTAGTTGGCTAAAATAACAAGACACTTAAGGCACTTAAGCCTGTCAAAAGAAAAACAATATATTGGTTTACAGATTCCAACATAAGCAGACATAGCGAAATAAAAGGGAAAAAAAATAAGAAACGTATTAACAGACATAAGAGAATATATTCAGAAAATGAAGAACAAGAGAACATAAACAGAAATCAAGGAAAAAAATATTAGGTGCGAAAAACAATAATGAAATAAGAAATAAAATAGATGAAATAAACAGTACAATGGAAAGAATTCAGGAATAGATTAGTAAATTGGAAAGATCAAATAGAGGAAAAATTTTAGAAGAAATATAAAAAAAAAAAAATTCAAATAAAAATGTGTAAAAGAAAAGCCAAAAACTATAGAAGGTGTTAGAAATGCTACAATTCTAATAATAGGAATCCTATAAAAGAGAAATCTCAAAAAAAACATAAGCATGCACTTAAATAATGAAGATAAATTTTCCAGAATTAAGAAAAAGGGCTCCTTTGAAAGCAGGACAATTAATAAGAAAGACAAGAAAAATTGATGCCTTTTGATTATGGTGTTGAAGAATATTGAATATACCATGGACTACCAGAAGAATGAACAAGTCTGTGTTGGAAGAAGTTCAGCCAGAATGCTCCTTAGAAGCTAGGGTGACAAGACTTCATCTCACGCACTTTGGACATGTTATCAGGAGGGACCAGTCCCTGGAGAAGGACATCATGCTTGGCAAAGTAGATAGTCAGTGAAAAAGAGTAAGACCCTCAATAAGATGGACTGACACAGTGGCCGCAACAATGGGCTCAAACATATCAACAGTTGTGAGAACAGCGCAAGACTGGGCAGTGTTTGATTCTGTTGCACCTATTGTTGCTATGAATCAGAACTGACTCAAGGGCACCTAACAACAACAAAAATGAGAAAAACTATGGAAGGCCAATGAAGAAAGGGAGAGATAAAATGAAATTTTAAAAGAACATTATGGCAAATTTAGGAATATTGAAAACAGAGAAAATTCTGTAAGAATCTAAGAGAAATAGCACATTACATTAAAAAATAAATAAAAGCACGAATCTGAATGACTTCAAATTTAAAAAGCAATAGTGGATACCAGAAGAAAATACAATAGAATGTTTAGAGTTTTGGAGGAAAAGAACTTAGGATTTATAATTTTATATCCAACCAAACTTTTCTTCATATATAAAGAGTTTGTTAAAAAATACTCTCAGGTATCCAGAGCTGCATAAATGCAGCTACAAAAAGACTTGAGAGGTCTTTTGGATAAATTAATAAATAAAATTCAGAATACATTACAAGAAATATATAAAGCAAGCTGGTCAAATACTTTGGTAAATTTTATGTATCCTAAAACAAAACAGTTATGACCAAATAAAAATAGAAAGTATATTTATAGTTATCCTGATTGGAAGTCTAGATAAATTCGATCCAATAGAACTTTTCTCTGATGATGGAAATATTCTATCTCACTGTGCAATATGGTAGCAGCTAGCCGCATGACTACTGAGCCTTGAAATATGGCTAATGAATTTTACATTTAATTTAATTTTAATTTTAGTAGCCATGTGTAGCTAGTGGCTACTATAGTAGACAGTATAGGTCTAGATAACATCAATATGATGTAGGACTTAGAAGAGAACAAGAGATATGAGAACATAGTCAATTCTTGTCTTCTTTGGAGGAGAAATAGATATCAACCACTGAAAATAAAAGAAAGATTTTTTTAAATAAAAAAAAATATCAATAATAAATATAAAATACTGTTGCCATTGAATCAATTCCAATTCATGGTGATCTCATGTGCTACAGAGTAGAATTTCTCCATAGAGTTTTCTTGGCTGTAGTCTTAACGGAAGCAGGTCACTGTTTTTTTCTTTTGAAGTACCACTGGGTGGGTTTGAACTGCTAAACTTTAGGTTAGTAGTCAAGAACAAACCGTTTGCATCACCTAGAGACCTAATAGAAAGAGACAAAACTTACAAGTTATGAGACAAACACTGACAGATTGAATAAAAAAAAGTAGATATGTTGTTTACAGGTGACAATCAAAAACATATTTACATGCAAAGACTGAAAGTGAAGGAAATAGAAATATCAAGTGAATATAAATAAAAATAAGCTAGTATAGTTATCTGATCACTAGATAACACACACTTTATGGCAAAAAGCATTATTAGGGATGGAGAGGCTAAAGGGCAGAGAGAATTACTGCATAATTTTAAAAAGTACACTCTACAAGGAAAAATAGCATTTTGAACATGTACAGTAAAACCTGTGAAAGCTGGAACCTGTGTAAGGCAGAAACGTATCAGAGAAGGAAAACTTATTTTCCACTAAAATGAGTGATAGTATATGACTAGTGTCTAGAATATATAAAGGATCCAAAAAAGCCAGTCCCAAAAAGCTATATACTGGAGGATTACATTTATATAACATTCTTGAATGACAGAATTATAAAAATGGAGAACAAATTAGGGAGGAGTGGACAGGAGGGAAGTGAGTGTGTCTGTAAAAGGGCAACACTAGTAATCTTTGTGGTGATGGAAATGTTCTGCATCTTTTCTGTATCCATGCCAATATCCGGGTTGCGATATTGTACTACAGTTTCATAAGATGTTACCTTTGAGGCAAACTGGGTAAAAGGTACAGGGTATTTCTCAGTGTTGTTCTTACAATTGCATGTGAATGCACAATTACCTCACTAATAAAAAAGTAAGTAAATAAATAAAAACAGCAATAGAAAAGTGGTAAGACTGCACCTTGTCAAGGTGGAAAACTTGCGAGATCCGGAAAAACAAGGCAGTCCCGCTGAGCTCCGGTTCTCACAAGTTTCACTGTATATACCTAATAGATTGATAGGCCCATGAGGAGAAGCTGATAAATCTGCCCTCATTGGGAGAGATTTCAACATCTCTCTATTGATTATGGTCAGATAGACAAAAAATCAGCAAGAATATATAGGTACAGAGTCTTCCAGGCAACATGACACTATAGTCAGAAGCACCATGCCGTCCCTCTGCAGCAAAGATCAGAAAAACTAAGTCAAACAGTCACACATCAATCCTGAAACCCTAAGCATCAAATGAAGAGATAAAGAATTCAGCCGAGCACCCAAAGGAATAAACTGAGAACAAAGAGGAGGAGAGATACATGCAGAGGTCCCCTATCAGCTACTGCAGCACGGATCTGTCATCTTGGACTACTATCAGAGATCAGTGAACAGGGGGTATGAGAAAGCAGCCTCAAGGAGCTTCCAGCAGGAGACAGAACAACTGGTAACCAGCGATATAGGCTTTCCCATCCCCCATCCTCCTTCACCCCCACTTAGCCTCCTCTGCTTCCTGCAGCCACAGTCTCCTGGCCAGGAAGCACTAGCTTCACCTTGTTGTTGCTTGGATTCCACCCGCCCACTCTGGCCGGCTCCCTGAGTTCATTTTATGGGCTGCTTGTGTTGCTTTTTTCCGCTGCTTTAGATTTCTTCCTTAACTCTCACCACTTCCCCCTCCTTTCTCTCAAATACCTGGCTCCAGGTGCCATCTTCGCTTCTTCCTGAAAGGCTGTAAAACACTGCTCGACTGTGAAACTGCTTCCTGGCCTGTGTGGTCACGCTGCTGGGACCCCCGGGGCTTTTTTGTTTGTTTGTTTGCTCTGATTTGTTCTGTTTTGATTTGTTTGTTTTCTTTTTCTTTTCTAGGCTTGGGAGCCCCTTCTAGCCAGGCAGTACCATGCAGCTTGGAAGCTACTCCCTTACTCTGCGCAGATACACAGGGACATCCCTGGTGGGCATTTCTTTTTCATTGTTTTTTTTTCATGTCTGTGTTTAGTTTTCTTCTCTCTCTTATTCCCTTTTTGTTTCTTCATTTCCAGTTTCTTGATTTATTCATTTTTTTCTTTCACACATTTTCTTTTTTATTTTTGTTTTTCTGCATTTCTCAGTCTCTTATCTCTCCACTGTAATAGCAAGCTCCCTTAGCACTCTTTTTTTTGTGTGTGTAGGTTTTTGACTCCTGTTCTTTTCTCTTTTCTTTCGTCTTTCCCATACCCATTTTAGCTCCACACATAATAATCTACCCCCTTCTTACTGCCTACCTGCACCATGTGCTGAACATTACACTCCCAAGCAGCACAGGCATGGCCTACTGGAACCTGCCCTGCACTGATGCCCGGTCCACACTGTCAGCCCTTGTATGTGCCATAACAACCCATCCCAGAAACTCCCCTTCAGCTGCACCTGCACTGCCATACCATACCTGAGTGACTGACCCTGCCCATTGGAGAAGGAGGTGAAAAGTAAAGTGCCCACAGACGAGCAAACAACGAAGAACGCACAGCCTGCCTGCTCGGACATAACCAAATAAAACAAAAAAGCAGGATGAAACAAGCCTACAATCAATAAATGAGTAAAATAACCCCTGAATGCCCCAAAGACAGCAGACAATATCAAAACATTTACAAAAAACGGACAGGATGGTTCCAGTAAGCATCCAAAATAAAACACCAGATGATCTTCCAGTAGGAGAAAAGGCATTAGACCTAACTGATAGGGAATTCAAGTCTCTAATATTCAGAATTATCCAAGAGTTGAAGCAAAAAGCAGACAAAAATGAGGAAAAAATAGACAAATTTATGGAAAAGGCAGACATTCATGGAAAATAAAAACAAAAAAACAGTGAAATTCAAGAAAATAATACAGGAACAAAATGCTAAAATAAATTCACAACTAGAAATCATACAAAAACAACATTTGAAATCCAAAAGATAAACAAGATTTCAGAAATGGACAGTGTCATAGAAGGGCTGAGGAGCAGGTTTGAAACGATGGAAAACAGGATTAGCAAAATTGAAGACAAACACTTGGATACAACTCTGTTTGAGGAAAAATCAGAAAAAAGAATGAAGAAAAATGAAGAAACCCTGAGAATTATGTGGGATACAATCAAAAGCAAAAATTTACGAGTGATTGGAGTTCCAGAATGGGGAAAAAACAGAAGACACAGAGAGGATCATTGAAGAATTGCTGACAGAAAACTTACCCAGTATCCTGAAAGATGAAAAGCTGACCATCGAAGAAGCTCAACGAACCCCATATACGATAGACCCCAAAAGAAAATCACCAAGGCATATCATAATCACACTCACTAAAACCACAGACAAAGAATCCTGAGAGCAGCTCAAGTAAAACAAGAAGTCACATACACAGGAGAAACAATAAGACTAAGCTCAGATTATTCGGCAGAAACCATGCAGGCAAGAAGGCAATGGGATGACGTATATAAAACCTTGAAAGAAAAAAATTGCCAGCCAAGAATAATATATCCTGCTAAATTCTTGTTCAGATATGATGGTGAAATTAGGTCATTT
>NW_004444026.1:11344569-11351045 GCF_000243295.1 Trichechus manatus latirostris
ACTTATTAAAGGGACTTCGATCTGAGAACAAACATCAGACCACAGGCTGAATCTAGGACACGGGATTGTACTAACCAGATACCAACCTAGGAAATGAACTCTTAAGGACTATGCAAAACCAAAAGAATTACAACAGGGAACCAGAGAGGTTAATCTGTAAATGACAACAGCATCAGGACAATAAAAGAAGGAATAAACGGTGGAGGTATAGAACCTTCTAATGGAGAGAAAGGCAAGGCAATACCAAGTAATAATAGACTGGTTCAAATCTAGGAAGATAAGGGTAAATTTCAAGATAACCACAAAGAAAGTTAACAAACCTACTCATCAAAATAAAGAAGAAAAACATAAAGTCTCAGTAAAAACAAAAGAAATGAAAAAAAAATCCACAAACAAAAGGAACTCACCACAGTAGAATAAGAGGAACAAAGAAAATGTCAGCACCACAAGAAAAAGCACTACAAAATGCAATCCCATTCCTAGGAATATATCCTAGAGAAATAAGAGCTGTCACACAAATAGACATGCACACCCATATTCACTGCAGCACTGTTCACAATAGCAAAATGATGGAAAAAACATAGATGCCCATCGACAGATGAATGGATAAGCAAACTATGGTACATACAATGGAGTATTAAGCAAAGATAAAAACTGATGAATCTGTGAAGCCTCTCATAACTGGATGAGACTGGAGGACATTAAGCTGAGTGAAATAAGTAAATCACAAAAGAACAAATATTGTATGAGACCTCTACTGTAAAAACTTATGTAAAAGTTTACACACAAAAAGAATCTTTGTTAGTTACGAGGGATGGGAGGGTGTGTGGGGGGAACTAAATAGACAATAGATAAGTGGTAACTTTGGTGAAGGGTAAGACAGTACACGATACTGGAGAAGCCAGCACAACTTGTACAAGGAAAGGTCATGGAAGCTCCAGAGACACTTCCAAACTCCCTGAGGGACTGAATTGCTGGGCGGAGGGCTGTGGTGAACATGGTCTCGTGGAGCATCTAACTCAATTGGCATAACAGTTTATAAAGACAACGTTCTGCATTCTACCTTGGTGAGTAGCGTCTGAGGTCTTAAAAGCCTGTGAGCAGCCATCTAAGATACTCCACTGGTCTCACCCCTTCGGGAGCAAGGGAGAATGAAGAGAAGAAGATACAAGGAAAAGATTAGTCCAAAGGACTAACGGACAACAGCTACCATGGCCTCCACCAGACTGAGTCTAGTACAGCTAGATGGTGCCCAGCTACCGCCACTGACTGCTCTGACCGAGATCACAATAGAGGGTCCTGAACAGAGCTAGAAAAAGATGTAGAACAAAATTCTAACTCACAAAAAAAGACCGGCTTTACTGGCCTGACAGACTGGAGAAACCCTGAGAGTATGGGCCCTGGACACACTTTTAGCTCAGTGGTGAAGTCACTCCCAAAATTCACCGTTCAGCTGGGGATTGGACAACCCCATAAAACAAAATGGGCCTAATGAGGCACAACAGTCCAGGGACAAGGACTAGACAGTAGGAGGGGGCAGGAAAGCTGTCAGTAGGGAACCCAAGGTTGAGAAGGGACAGTGTTGACATATCGTGGGATTGTTAACCATTGTCATACAGTAATATGTGTATTAACTGTTTAATGAGAAAATATTTGTTCTGCAAACCTTCATCTAAGGTACAAAAAAAAAAGAAAGAATTATCTATGTGAGATCTAATTGACAACAGTAACTCAGAAGGTTTGATGGGAAGTCTAGGGGACAGTGAGTTGAAGATAATGGTGATGGAATGCTTTGGAAAAGGCTAGTGAGAATAGCAGCACAACTGGAAGAATGTAATCAATGTCATTGAATTGTACATGTAGAAACTTTTGAAATTGTGTAACTTTGGCTATGTATATTTTCACCAAAAAAAAAATTCCCCCAAGGTCAAGAAGGTCGTGGGGTTGTTAACCAATGTCATAAAACAATATGTGTACTGACTGTTTAATGAGAAACTATTTGTTCTGTAAACCTTCTTCCAAAGTACAATAAAAAAAAAAGAAATAACAACAACAACAAAAATATCCATGGAAGCAGCAGTCAAGAAATCAAATGACATATTGCACTGGGAAAATCTACTGCAAAAGACTTCTTTAAAGTTTTAAAAAGCAAAGATATTGTAACCTGACCCTACGAATGCCAGTAAATTTACGTTAATCAGAAAAGACTGCCTTAAACTAGCCCAAGTCAGATTTGGCCCACCCCGAATGCACAGAAGGGCCAGCTGTAACCATTAATTGACCTCAACAGAGGACGAAGCAACAGATAGAACGAATCAGAAGGAAAATCATCACCCATACCCCATTTTGAAGCAAGAGGTCTGACAAGAACCACATCACCTCCTGTTTCCTGGCTGCCATAATTCCTACCTTCTAGAATTTTCCCTCTACACTATCCCTGCCTGGCTGCCATCTTGCTGTTCAAATCACATATAAGCCCTGCTTCCCCATAGCTCAGGGAGTTGGATCTGAGGAACTTCTTCCTGGCTCCTTGCTCTGCACATTGCAATAAAGTTACTTTCTCTTTCTTAAAGACTGGTGCCCAGATCATTAGAAAGTCTGAGCGCACTGGAAAAGGACCCACCTTCCCAGATTCAGCAACAATATTTTGACGACCAAGGTGCAACTGATCCAAGCCATGGTCCTTTTAATTGCCTCATATGTATGCAATAGCTGGACAGTGAAAAAGAAAAGTATAAGAGGTGATACATTCAAACTGTGGTGTTTTTGAAGAATACTGAATATACTGTTGACTTCCAAAAGAATGAACAAATCAGTCTTAGAAAAAAAATACAATCAGGATGCTCCTTAGAAGTGAAGATGGCAAGACTTTGGCTCACTTACTTTGAACAATGTGATCATTAGGATTATGTGTCCACTTTGCTGGGCTATGATTCTCAGTGGTTTGGCAGTTATGATGTAGTTTGGCAGTCATATGATGATGTGATCACTTCCATGATGAGATGTGATATAATGTGATCACCTCCATGAGGGGATCTGCTGTGAGTAGCCAATCAGTTGAAAAGGAGTTTCCTTGGGCGTGTGGCCTGCATCAAATGTAAGTGGACATTCTGGCAAGGCTCGTGGGCTTTTGCTCTCTCTGGATCCTGCAGCTGGCTCCTGTTGATCTGACCTCTAGTTCTTGGAACATGAGCTAGCAGCTTACTTGTGGTCTTGCCTGCTGATGTTGGGATTTGTAGGTTTTTACAGCCTGTGAGCAAGAGCTCTGCTGTCGGACCTGCTGATCTTGGGTTTGCCAGCCTCTGTGGCTATGTGAATCAGGAGAAGCCTCTAGCCTGACCTACAGATTTGAGACATTCCAGCCTCTACAACTGTGTGAAACATTGCCTTTATAAAATGTCTCTATATAGGTATTTATACCCTTTACTGGTTTTACTTCTCTAGCAAATCCAGCCTAAGACATTTGGTACCAGAAGTGGTTCTAAGGAAACAAAATTCAAGGAAGAGTTTTCTAAATTGGTTCTCAAGTCTGGTTAGTCTTGAAGATGTTGATGACTCTGCTTCCAGTAGTAAAGAGGGCATGTCTAATACATGGCATTAGGTGGCAATACAAATGCACAAAATATCACCACCAATAGATCAGGTATTGGTGAAAGGTGAGGCTCTGGGTGATTGTATATTTGATACCTGTCTACAATTTTGTCATCATGAGAAGTATAAGGAAGCTGGTTGGTTGATCCTGCTTTCACTAAACAAAGTGGTGGAAGAAAAAGGTGAGCTCTGGGCTTCAGAGTCAAAGCTCAAGCATCGCATAAACGACCTCAAAGTTTCCACTTGTATGTTGAAAGAAAGCCTTATTTCTTGTAGTAACAGAGCTGATATTGCCGAAAAACAAACCAAGAGTCTTATTGTACGAGTGGCTGAATTAAGTGACAACTCAATTTCCAACCTCGAGTAGTGTCTGAAGTTAAAGTGAGGGCATTGATTAACAAGAAAGGAGATCCTGAAACTTGGGATGGGGCCATATGGGCAGATAATCAGGAAGCTAGAGACACCAAGCCCCTAAATTCCATTGAATCATTCTTGCCAACAGAACCAGCCCTCTCCCATCTGAAGAGATTACTCCGTCTTTGTCTGCTAAACCACCCTCCCCAGTAAAACCATTAGCCCCTCCACCCCCATCTAATGAGATTATCCCAGCTGTGTCTAAAGAACCTTTGTAAAAGTCATTTCCTAGGCATCACCTGAGGCAGATGCCTTACAAGACAATGCTAAATGTTCTCAAAACACATCCCAACCACTTACTTTGGCTTCTAGACCTATAACTAGACTTAAGTCCTAGAGAGCCCTAAAAGGTGAAGTACAAAGTGTGACTCAGGAGAAGGTATACTACACTCCAGAAGAACTGCTTGACTTTTCGAGTATATACAAACAGAAACCTGGGGAATATGTTTGGGAATGGCTAATAAGGGTGTAGGATAATGGTGCAAAGAACAAAGATGGATCATTCTGAGTTTATTGATATGGGCCCACTAAGCACAGAATCTTCATTCAGTGTTTCAGCTTGACAGGTTAGGAAAGGATCTAATAGTTTATTTGGTGGGTTGCTGAAGCATGGGTTACATGGTGGCCTACACTAAATCAAGTTGAAGTACCAGACCTGCCTTGATATACTGTAGAAGAAGGTATCCAAAGACTTAGGGAAATTGGCATGCTAGAGTGGATTTATCAGGTTAGACCCACAGACCCATACATGGAGTGCCCAAAGGCACACTCTATGTGCCTCTGTGAGAGAATAAATTTCTCTTTTTTAAAGCCATCGACTTACACTATTTCTGTTACAGCAGCACTAGATAACTAAGACAAACAGGAAACATCAGTTACTAGAAAAGAACATCATAGTTGGTCAGCAAAAATGAGGGACACCATCAATGAAATAAATTGATACAGTATTCAAAATGGACTCAAACATACCAAAGATCATGAAGATGGCACAGGACTAGGCAAAGTTAAGTTTCATTCTATTATATATGTCACTATGAATTGTAGCCAACTCTATGGCCCCTAACAACAACAGTCTTTCTTTAGTCTCCTTTTTTTAAAAAAATTATGTTTCTCATCTTTTGCTCCATTGCCTTAGAGTATTTTTATTAGTTACAAATATTTTTTCAAGAAAAATGAATGACACATTCAACCTCCTTATATTGCAGTTGAAGAATGGTTTATAGGAATATTCAACTAATGGGACATGTTGGCAGAATTTACCTTTTCCTTGAAATTAATATTTATTTTATCAGAGATATTAGGGACCAGTTAAAATATTCCAGGAACAAATCTAGATAAAATATACAAATTCAAAGTGATATACACTTGTAACAATTTGCTATAGTGAAAGACTTTATAACAACCAAAACCACATGGGCTTTGCAGTGACTCCTAGACACTTTCTTTTTCAAGAAGGAAGATATCTTAAGAGTTTATTTTTAAAACACAGCCTTTATTTATTACATAAATAATTCAGTAGCAATAACAGTTTAAAATTAAGAAACAAGCTTCTAGATTACTTCCGGCAAAATAGCGCTCTAGGCAGAAACACCATGCTGTCCCTCCACAGCAAAGATCCGAAAAACTAAGCCAAACAGAGAAAACAACAATCCTGAAACCCTAAAACATCAAATGAAGAGATAACGAACTCAGCCAAGCACCAAATGGAGTGAGAAAATTGACAGAGAAGGGAGAGCTAAGAGAGATTCATGCAGAGGTCCCCTATTAGCTAACACAGCACAGATCTGCCATCTAGGACTCCTATCGGAGACCAACAAATGGGGTACGAGAAAGCAGCTTCACAGAGCTTCCAGCGGGAGACAAAACAACTGTTTCTCGTCTCTCTGTATCATCCATCTCTTTCTGTTCTCTGAATACCTGGCACTGTATACCTCTACGCCTTCTAGCCAGGCTGTACAGCAACACCTAAAAACAACTTCCCCAGACCTCATAGCCACACCAGCGGGATCCGTGGGAACTTTGCTGTTCTTTTCCCTTTCTGATTTTTATTTATTCATTCTTTTCTTTTCTTTTTTTTCTTTCTCTTCCCCTTTTTGTTTTTCTCCATTTCATAGTCTCTCATTCTCCACTCCAACAGCAAGCACCCCTAGCATTCTTTTTTGTTTGTTTATATGTTTTTGGCTTCTGTTCCTCTCTCCTCTCTCCCATATCCATCTTAGATCCACACATAACAATCTCCCTGCTACATCCTGTCTACCTGCACCTTGCTCTTAACATCACACCACCAAGCAGCACAGGCACGGCCTACTGGAACCTGCCCTGCACTGATTACTGACCCGCCCTGGTGGCTATAGTAAGTGCCACAAACAACCCATCCCAGTAACTCCTCTTCAGCTAGACCTGCCCTGCTGTACCATATCTGAGTGACTGACCCTGCCAATTGGAGAAGGAGGCAAAAAGTATTGTGCCCA
>NW_004444026.1:11351479-11353006 GCF_000243295.1 Trichechus manatus latirostris
AAACGGTGGAAGACAGGATCAGTGGAATTGAAGACAAACACTTGGATACAACTCTGGGGAAAACTCAGAAAAAAGAACAAAGAAAAATTAAGAGACCCTGAGAATTATGTGGGATACAATCGAAAGCAAAAATTTTCGAGTGATTGGAGTTCCACAACGGGGAGAAAACAGAAAACACTGACAGGATCATTGAAGAACTGCTGACAGAAAACTTCCCCAATACCATGAAAGATGAAAAGCTGGCTATCCAAGAAGCTCAATGAACACATATAGGACAGACCCCAAAAGAAATTCACCAAGGCGTATCATAATCACACTTGCCAAAACCAAAACAAATAAAGAATCCTGAGAGCAACTCGTGAAAAACAAGAAGTCACATACAGAGGAGAAACAAAGACTAAGCTCAGATTATTCAGCAGAAACCTTGCAGGCAAGAAGGCAATGGGATGACATATATAAAATCTTGAAAGAAAAAAGATTTCCAGGCAAGAATAATATATCCTGCAAAGCTCTCATTCAAATATGACGGTGAAATTAGGCTATTTCCAGATAAACAGAAATTAAAGGAATATGTAAAAGTCAAACCAAACTTACAAGAATTATTAAAGGGAGTTCTTCAATCTGAGAACAACACAACTTCAGCTGACAGGCAGAATCTAGGACACAGGATCGTACCGGCTGGATACCAATCTAGGAAATGAACTCTCAACGCCTATCCAAAACGAAAAGAAATACAACAGGGAATCAGAGCAGTTAATCAGTAAATGACAATAACATCAAAACAATAAAAGAGGGAATAAACGGCATAGGTATAGAACCTTCTAATGGAGAGGAAGGCAAGGCGACGCAAAGTAATGACAGACTGCTTCAAACTTAGAAAGATAAGGGTAACATTCATGGTAACCACCAAGAAAGTTAACAAACATACTCATAAAAATAAAGAGGAAAAACTTAAAGTCTCAGCAAAAACAAAACCTCCAAAAACAAAAGAAATGGAAAAAAAAATCCACAAACAAAAGTAACTCAGCACAGGAGAGTAAAAAGAATAAAGAAAACTTCAGCACCACAAAAAAAAAGCACTACAAAACGACAGCAACAAACTCACATCTATCAATAATTACACTGAGTGTAAATGGACTCAATGCACCCATAAAGAGATGAAGAGTGACAGAATGGATAAGAAAACAGGATCCACCAATATGCTGTCTACAAGAGACACACCTTAGAAACGAAGATGTGAATTTATTAAAAGTCAAAGGTTGGAAAAAAATATATCAAGCTAACAACTACCAAAAAACAGCAGAAGTGGCAATACTAATCTCAGATAAAATAGACTTTAAAACAAAATCTACCATAAAAGACAAAGAAGGACACTATATAATTATTAAGGGGACTACTCATCATGAAGACATAACCATAATAAACATCTACGCATCCAATGACAGGGCTCCAAAATACATAAAACAAACTCTAACAACACTGAAAAGAGAAATTGACAGTTCCACAATAATAGTAGGAGACTTCAAC
>NW_004444026.1:11355943-11374666 GCF_000243295.1 Trichechus manatus latirostris
GTTTACCAGGGTTGGTAGGGTTGGGGGGGAAATACTAAATAGGCAATAGATAAGTGGTATCTTGGGTGAAGGGTGAGACAGTACACAATACAGGGGAAACCAGCACAACTTTTACAAGGAAAGGTCATGGAAGCTCGATAGACACATCCAAACTCCCTGAGGGACTGAATTGCTGGGTGGAGGGCTGTCGGGACCATGGTCTTGGGGAATATCTAGCTCAATTGGCCTAACACAGTTTATAAAGACAATGTTCTACATTCTACCTTGGTGAGTAGCATCTGGGGTCTTAAAATCCTGTGAGCCGCCATCTGAGATACTCCACTGGTTTCATCCCTTCAGGAGCAAGGGAGAATGAAGAGAACAGGATACAAGGAAAAGATTAGGCCGAAGGACTAATGGACCACAGCTACCAAGGCCTCCACCAGACTGAGTCCAGTATAGCTAGATGGTGCCTGGCTACCACCACTGACTGCTCTGACCAGGATCACAACAGAGGGTTCTGGTCAGAGCTGGAGAAGGAGGTAGAAAAAAATCCTAACTCACAAAAAAAAGACCAGATTTACTGGCCTAAAGGAGACTGGAGAAACCCCAAGAGTGTGGCCCCCAGACACCCTTTTAGCTCAGTGGTGAATTCATCTCTGAGGTTCACCATTCAGCCTGGGAGTGGACAGCCCCATAAAACCAAATGGGTCTAATGAGGTATAGCAGTCCAGGGACAAGGGTCAGAAGGCAGAAGGGTACAGGGAAGCTGGTGATAGGGAACCCAATGTTGAGTAAGGATAGTGTTGCTGCATTGTGAGGTTGTTAACCATTGTCATAGGGCAACGTGTACTAACTGTTAAATGAGAAACTATTTTCTTCTGTAAGCCTTCATCTAAAGTGAGAATAGCAGCACAATTGGAAGAGTGTAGTTGATGTCACCAAACTGTGCATGTAGAAATTTTTGAAATGGTTTCTCTTTGGCTATGTATATTTTCACCAAAAAAAAAAGGTCAAGAAGGGAGAGGGTTGACATGTTGTGGGGTTGTTAACCAATGTCATAAAACTATTTGTTCTGTAAGCCTTCACCTGAAGTACAATTAAAAAAAAAAGAAAGAAACAAGCTTCTAACAAAGCAAATATTTTAAAATGTTGAAGTTCCTGTCTGTATATATTTAACACTGATAAATATATAATTTAAGATGAAAATGTTGACAGCTATATATATGAATATATTTATACATGTATATACATATGCACTCTTCATTCTCGAAAAAATATGTATATATATATTAGCTTTAAAATTTTTATAGATAAATAATATATATTTGGAAAAGTACACATTTTATAATGGTACAGTTCATTTAACTTTCACAAAATATATATCCCATGTAACTACCATCCAGAGCAAGAACTATAACAGTATCCCAGAAGGCTCACTCATGCCCTCTTGCAGTCATTGTATTTCCGCCTTCCCAAAGGAAACCACTACCTGTTATCTAATACCAGAGATGAGTTTTGTCAGTTTGGGAATGTATTTCAGTGGAATCACAGAGTATAACTTCTTTCAAAATAACTTCTTTCAGAATGTGTGTGTGAAATTTATCCATAATTTTGCATGTAGCAGCAGATTGTAAACTTTCATTGCTATAGTATAGTATTTCACTGTATGGATATACCAAAATGTACCTTTGCATCTAACAGGTAGTTTCAAGACTGTTGTTTAGCTGCTGTCCAGCCAATTTGAGGAGACCCCATGTACAGCAGAACAAGACATTGCATCGTCCTGTGTCATCTTTATGATTGTTGGTATGTTCAAGTCCATTGTTGAGGCTACTGTGTATTTTGAGTGCATTTCAACCCAGGGGGCTCATCTTCCAGCACTATATTGTACAATATTCTGTTGTGATCCACAAAGTTTTCATTGGCTAATTTTCAGAAGTAGATAGCCATACCTTTCTTCCCAGTCTGTCTTAGTCTGGAAGCTCCATTGAAACCTAGTCACCATGGATGACCCTACTGGTATTTGAAATACTGGTGGCAATAGCTTTTAGCATCACAGCAACATGCAAGCCACCACAGTACTGCAAACTGACAGATGGGTGGTGGAGTCTCAAGGTAGATCATCTTAATCCAATCTGGTACTCAGTGCCACATTAAAGGGAGGGCTATATGGAAGGTCGAGTGTTTAACATTTGGATTATTAACCGAAAATTTGATAGTTTGAACCCACTCAGAGGTGCTTCAGAAGAAAGTCCTGGTGACCTTCTTCCAAAAAGTCACAGCCTTGAAAATCCTACGGGATGCAGTTCTATTCTGCAACACATGGGGTCGCCGTGAGTCAGAATCAAGTCAACGGCAATGGGTTTGGTTTTTTGGTTTGTACAAAAGATTGCCAGGGGCACTGGGCTTAATGGGGTGACAAATTCAATAAGTGTCAAAAATTAATTTGACTAAAATATTATCATAATAAATAGCACGTAGTTAACGTAAGTGTATATAGGTGCTCCCAAACTATGCGCTGTGGCCTACGTATGGTATACCAAACCCTGCTTTAGAAAATACTCTCATATTTAAGAAACTAATTACTGTTTTAGTCTCTCAGGAAAAGTTCACCACTATGCTAGGATGACTTCAGATAATTTACCAGGTGTGCACTATAAGTGGGAACCTGTGAGGGCCCCTGAAAGCAATTTAGGCACAAGCAGTGCGTCACCAGACCACTGCGCCAATCAGGCAGAGGAAGCTGTCAGGAAGCATTAATTGACAGGGTCATTGTTCTCCAAGGTACATATTAGTCCTCAACTCCAACCCAGGAAGCAACTTTGAAATCAAAGCTTTAATAAAATTCTGGATGTAATGCTATCATAGATTAAAGAAGGATTTGATCAAATGTTTAAGTTTCTAAAAACATGGGGATTTTTATTTAATTTAAAAGTACCAGACACAAATGAACTAAATAAGTACTCTACAAATTTGGAATTAATTCTTTAAGACAAAAAAAGTTCAGACATAAACGGCAGAGAATTATTTGACAAAATAAAAACCCTAAATAGTTTCATTTCTGAAAATATAAGTACTCCTCTTGAAATTTTGGAAATACATAAAAGCAAATAATCTAATAATATCTAATATCTAATAAATAATGCAGTGAACAGAACCGAATGTAGGGATCATAACAGCTTTCTGCATGGAACACGTGTCACTCATGTCTCTTGTATAAAAAGCAATTGCACTGCCAGGTGCCCATTTGTTATATGTGGTGATTGTGCTACCGGGCACCCATTTGTTATTACAAACCATTGTATATACCTCAAATTTTTAATATAATATGCTTTACTGGGGTTGATTCATAACTACAGGGTTGATTTAAATTAGATGTTTGTAATCGGGGGACTGCCTTATATAATATGATGTTTGCACAACATTTAAGTCACATAACATCCTATTTCACAGAAGGTATTGTGGGTGTTAAGTGATGCATGGCCGCATTTAATCCTGCAGCTCAAAAACCTGGAACATAGACAATTCTATTTGCTGAATGAATGACTGGATTCTACTGAATTCTCTTTCATCCCTACTACTGAAATATCTAGGGACCTTTATTCACTGCAAACAAACTTGTTCTTATTCTTCAACCTCTTTACCATCAATCATAACTGAAATTTCACTCTTCAGGTGATGACTTTGTTTTATTGTACCTATCTTTAGCTATGTTTCTCATATACCCATTGCCGTCAAGTGGATTCCAACTCATAGCACCCTTATATTTTTCTCATATACTCCACATGTTATAAGGTCATAAATGGGAAGCTGTTTGCTAGTTCACCAAACTATTGTTTTTTTACTTCTGTTTCCTTTGAGATTCACTCTGCCCAGCTGTCACTTTTTAGTCCTACTCATCTTTGATATCTAACAACTTCATGATCTTTTCCAAACATGCATTAAATCTGTGTGGCATAGCTGTTCACCAAACTCATTTCCCTTTACTCTGTCGTATAGCTAGACTATTTTCCCAGCTTCCTTTAGTAACTATGATCATGTGAGTGAGTTCTGACCAATGAAGTTCCAGGGGTGTGACGTCATCACTTCCAAGCCTAGCCCCATATATCATCCTCCACTCTTTCTCTTTCTCCACCTGTCAGCCAGATGTAGACCTCCAGGGAAACCTTGCAAGTTATCTGTTGAAGACAGTTGAGCCTCTGAATGACTGTGTGGAGCAGAGGCCCATGGACTGTTGATTGGACTTTAAATGAGCAAGAAATAAACTATACTACATGCATAGCCATAGCCACTGAGATTTGGGGTTTATTTGTTACTGCTCCTGAAGTTAACTTTAATAACGCACCATACTGATAAATTTTGCTATACTGATAAATTTTACTATAATGCTAGAAATTTTAGGATTTAAAGATTAAAAATAATACTAGCATTATAGTCCTTGAATCTTACCCCAAGGCAACTTTATGTCCAATGGCCACAAATTTTATCATTATTTCAGAAAACTGCGTCTTGGTAGTGTAGTGGTTAAGAACTTGGCTGCTAACTGAAAGGTCAGCAGTTCTAATCCCCCAGCTGCTCCTAGGAAACTCTATGGGGCAGTTCTACTCTGTCCTGTAGGGTCACTGTGAGTCGGAAACGACTTGATGGTAACGAGTTTGGTCTGGTTTCATTTCATTTTGGGAACCTAATCCATTTTCTAATTTCAAAATCTTATACATATAATTTTTTCTGTGATTTCTAGCCTTAATTGGTTCATCAACACTGATTATATTATCTTTTTACCTCTCCTTTTACAGCTCCTTCTCCCATTATTCTCAAGGATTATTCCAAACCCTCTCTTCTCATCTCAAACTTCTCATCCAACCTGCGGATCCCTATGTTTATATACTCTTGGAATAGCCTTCTTTCTTGAGGGAACTGAAGGCATCATGGAAGATTTGCCGAAATAAAATATTATAAATACTGTAGTTTTTATACCTATTACCTCTTCTACTACTTTTAGGAGACCCTCTGGGTGATTTGAAGTAAACCAGTTAACCTCTTTAAGTTATCTGTAAAATGGGAATGATTCTCATTGAACTGGCTACTAAGTTCTATTGTTATAATGATCAAATAAGATAATGTATGTGAAAGTCCTTCAGGAAATGTAAAGGATATTGCATGAGTAAGGGATTATTATAACTTTTATCTAGTGGTGGCTCCGCAGAAGAAAGAGCTGGCCATCTGTTCCTATAAAGCTTATAGCCTAGAAAACCCTATGGGGCAGATCTACTGTTACATGGGGTCACTATGAGTCAAAATCAACTCAGTGGCAACTAACAACAACAACATTCTATTTTCATTTCCAGTTAGACAATATTTAAGCATCCACCCTATCCTCAAATATACTTTATTATGGAGCATTCTAGAATGTCAAGTTGCAAGTTTTCGGGAAACAAAATTTTCTGTGGTCAGGATGTTGATCACAATTTCTTAGTTTTATGATCACAAATTAAGTCATATGTTTAGTCAATCCTTGAATATTGTATTCCTAAGTGTTCATATATATGCCAGTTCTCATTCTCTCCAGATGCCTCAAGTAAACAATCCCCTCATTGCTATTTCCACACTTGTAATTTATAGGCTGATATTAAACTGTCTTATAAACAGCACCATTAACCCACACAGAAAGGGCAGTTTTCAAACTTCTTTTATTGAACATTTTGAGCATCTATTATAGTCAAGGTGCTGTGCTCCTGAAGGGTACACCAGGTGATGTATCTCCTGCTTTTGAAGGGTTAACTGAACTTCAGTCTTCATCAACCAACCATATTGGGAAGATGCCATCTGTAAAATTTATTTAGTTGCTCAAGCTGAAATCTAGGAATCTCAGTTCCCCTATTTCCTTCAGCTGCTACACCCAATCATTCAGCAAACCTGATGATTTTATGAGCTAACCATTTCTCAAATATCTACTTTCTTTTAAGGCCATCAGCATATGTCCCTCCAAAGCTTGGTCCCTGCACATAATACAAGCTTTATGTAATATACGTTTTGTTCAATTCAAGGGGAACATGTTGCAGTTCAACAAATGTCATGATTTTCTACATATCCATGCCTTTACTAATACAGTTTTCTCTGAAACTCTGAAAACCAAAATACTCAATTCCCCTATCTTGTTGCAGTTAATGGTAGCTGACTCTCTCCATCCACCAACTGAATTGCCAGTTCTAAAATCCGCCTGAATACAATGCATAAACCTCATTCTTAATGATTCCCATTTGTACAGAACTTATCTGTGGATCTGTCTCCATTGTTAGACTTTATTGCAAGAATATCTCCAATGGCAAGAAAGTAACAGCAGCATCTTAGAATTCTCAGAAATTTAGTATGAATTCAGTACAAACTCAAATTTAATATGAAATCAATAAATGTTTAACTGAACTAACAAAAAAAACCCAAATCCATTCCCATCGAGTTGATGCCAACGCATGGTGACCCTATGCGGTTCAGAGTAGAAATGTGTTCCATAGGGTTTTCTTGGCTGTAATCTTTTTTCTTTTTTCTTTTTTCCTGGAAACCCAGTGGAGCACGTTTCTACTCTGACATACGTAGGATCGCCATGAGACATAATCAACTCAACAGCAACTAGTTTTTTGTGTTTTTTTTTTAATTTAATTTTAATAATTTATTTTTTCTTTTTTTTTTAGTTGTGCTTTAGATGAAGATTTACAGAGCAAATTAGTTTCTCATTAAACAATTAATACACATACTGTTTTGTGACACTGGTTGCCAATCCTACAAAATGTCAACACGCTTCCTTTCTCAACCTTGGGTTCCTCATTTCTAGCTTTCCTGTCTCCTCCTGCCTTCTCCTCCTTGCCCCTGGGCTGGTGTGCCATTTAAATCCTACCCTTTATTTTATTTATTTATTTATTTCAATAAGGTTTTGTGTGTGTGCTTTAGGTGAACATTTACAGTTCAAGTTAATTTCTCATACAAAAATTTATACACATATTGTTATGTGACATTAGTTGCTATCCCTACAATGTGACAGCACACTCCTCCTTTCCACCCAGGGTTTCTTGTGTCCATTCAACCAGTTCCTGTCCCTTCCTGCCTTCTCTTCCTGCCTCCAGGCAGGAGTCGCCCATTTGGTCTCGTGTATCTGATTGAACTAAGAAGCACACTCCTCACAAGTATTATTTTTTGTTTCACAGTCCAGTCTGATCTTTGTCTGAAGAGTGGGCTTCGGGAATGGTTTTAGTTCTGGGTTAACAGAGGGTCCGAGGACCATAGTTTCGGGGGTTCCTCCAGTCTCTGTCAGACCATTAAGTCTGGTCTTTTTACATGAATTTGAGTTCTGCTCCACACTTTTCTCCTGCTCCATCATGGACTCTCTGTTGTGTTCCCTGTCAGGGCAGTCATTGGTGGTAGCCAGGCACCATCTAGATCTTCTGGTGTCAGGGTGATAGAGCCTCTGGTTTATGTGGAGCTTTTGTCTCTTGGGCTAATAGTCTTCGATGTTCTTCATTCTCCTTTGCTGCCAGTGGGTTGGGACCAATTGATGCATCTTAGATGGCCACTCACAAGCTTTTAAGACCCCAACCGCCACATACCAAAGTGGGATGCAGAACACTTTCTTAATAAATTTTGTTATGCCAATTGACCTACACTTCCCCCGAAACTGTGACCCCCATGCCTCAGCGTCAGCTACTCTGTCCCTCAAAATGTTTGGTTGTGTCCAGAAAACTTCTTAGCTTTTGCTTTGATCCAGTTGTGCTGACTCATAGTATACCTTAAACATACTTCACATCCAGTATAAATTGGTGGAGGTTATACAGTAAGGAGAAGTTATATTTGCACATTTCTTTACAGTTTTCCAAGTATAAGCAAATTTGAGATAGTAATTATCATCATCTACTTATCATAGATAAGGAGACTGAGGGTCAGAGAGGTAATCACTGGCATATCTTGGGTATTGCACCTGCCCTGGGCATGTGGTGCCACTGAACATTTTCTATTAACCTGGTATGGTCCAACATCCTTCCTCAAGCACAGTAATGTGTTAATTAAAAGATTAACGAGCTTGACTGGTATTTTTGAGCTGATAAAAGAGGGGTGTCAGATGTTTGGACAGGTGTGCAATTTCAGTGCTTGCCATAGGCACCACTTCCCGTAGATGCGCCTCTAGGCTTACAGGGTTAATAGAAACTGCTCTGTGATGCCAGGTGCCCAGGGCCAGTGCAATACCTGCCATACCTACCATACCCTAGTTATACGTCTATTAAAAGATTCTGTATTCTCTGTGCTAGTTTCTCAAAATATGTACAGAATATCCTGATACATTTTATAAATTTGTGGGTAAATATCTATAAGGAAAATAAGTAGCAATAGTGATGGCTTCGTTTGGTGAGCATCCACATACGAACAGCAGCATCTCAGCCTCAGTCCAGATATTTCCACCACATCTCTACCATTAATACAAACTGCCAGCTGTGATTCCTTAACGAATTGTAACCCCACATATAAATATCTCTTGTAAATGAGGAACATTCTCATGATCTTTACACTGCAATTTCTTGGAAATTTCACAACACCATTAGGAAACATTACCCAATCACACAACAAAGGTTTGAGGTTATAACTATTTTTTTCAATTTCAAGAGAGAAGTAGGGGAAAATAAAACCGGACAGCTGTGGGAACCATATCTTCATACTGCATGACTTCTCAGCTACCTGCAGTAGCCAGCATGTCATTGGTCCTACTTTCTGTACTGTGGCTCATTGCTCAAACTCAAGGTAAGTGCTAATATACTGACATTTTATATAATTCAAATAATGAATTTTATAAAGTCCCTTAACGTATTATTTACAGAACATAGAAACAGACTGAAAGAGAGAGAGAAAATAACAGCTTTCATGAACCAAAGATCACCCCTACTTACATTTTGGTATATTTTCTGCCTTTCTCTCTAAAAGAGCAAACTGAATGTATAAATACTGATGTATGAATTAAAACATTTTGAAACACTATATAAAACATGTATTCTAAAATTCTTCATAATTTCTCAAATTATAATATATTTTAATAAATAACAAATTTCATGTTTGCACAATATTTTCCCAAATGGATGAGCCAAAATTTACTGTTTCTTTATTGATTCTATTTTTTTCACTAACAAATAACATCTTCATGTATTGAGGCTTTTGAAATATCTGTATTTTAGGATATTTATCTAAGAAAGATTCTCAGAAGTAGAATTACAGGGTCTAAGTGGAATTACAACATCTAAGAGAAAAATAACATTAAAAAAAAATTTCAGGCTGATGTTTACTGATGGATGAATCAATCTGATACCACTATATACTCCCTATTATCAATAAAATTAAGTCCATTGATTCTATCATTGATTATTGAGAATGTTAAAATTCAAATGTTGTGAACCTGCACATCTCCATGGATAAAAACATCTGTGGCAAATCCTATAGCAAAGCAAGTAAAGACCATGGCTAAGAAGTCATCTGATCTCACCACAAAATTAACTTGCTTAATGATGCTGCACAAAAGTTGCATACATGGGGCTAGCTCTAGCACTTGTATTTCTCATATATTCCTCACAATGTCCAACCCCAATACTCTATCCAAAGAAAGAATAAAATATAGTAATTATTAAACAAATAATTATGCCATATATACACAGCTCAATAAAGGCTTTTAAAATCAGGGTGTTGTGATTGGCATAATACTTTAGTAACAACGCCTCTGAAATTATCTTTCTCACTCAATGATCCTACTAGTGGCATTATTTTATTTTCTAAAACACACAGCCCCAAATGACACCCTAGAACTAACTTCCAGACCAAAAATTAAGTCATTTTATTTATGAGAACTCTTTAAATATTGTCAGTGTCATCTTGAATAAAGTTTGAATCCTTTGTTGTTTCCTACCCTACAAGGAGACAACTATTTTTCCAAAATCATGATTTGGTCAGAGGCTGTACTAGGGTGGATGGCAGTCAAAGTAATGTGATGACTACCTGTCCCATGTGGAAGACTTCTGAAGTAAAATAGGGTTAAATTAGGAATTATTAAGTGAAAGAAAAATTTAATTGACGAACTGAACAGCAATTCACCTGTTGTCTCAGAACAGAATACAATATACCATTCATTAGAATTAATTGCACTCAAAAAGAGTTGCAAACCAAATAGAGAAATAGAATGGTTTCATTAGATTTTTTTTAAAAAAAGTGTTAAATGTCTTTTTTTCCCCCAGTTCTCACAGATACCTCTAAAAAGCTCACTGATACATTCTTTGAAAAATGGAACTTATTGGCTATTGCCCCTCAATACTTTGCTCAAAAATCACTGAAATTGTTCTTTCTCTGATGGTAATAGTGAAGTCCACAGTACTCAAGTTACCCTGAGTTTTTAAACATCTGTTCCTATTATTTGCTGTGAGTCAGAATAAACTCAATGGCAATAGATTTGTTTTTGTTTTGTTGCTATTACTTTAGGTAACCCAACAGTTAACAATAAAGCCATTATTTTAACACATTTTCATGGACTGTCATTAAATAGATAATTCTATACTGCCATGTTTCTTTGTTTTTCCATACATAATTTTACCTAGTTAATCATTCTTCTTTCAAGCTCTCTACTTTATGGAAATTCTATAAAATCTGTTAAAGATGGTCTTTCATTATCAAAAGTGTATAAAACCCTCAAGATCAAACTAACATGTACTTGTGGAACTGCTAAGTAAAAAGAACTTTAGCCTTACATTTGTTTTTGCTTTTTTTGTATGAAACCATTCCAGAAGTTTCTTCGGAGGCTTGGGAGGTGATTTCAACTGATGTTTGACCCTATTCACCAATTTACCACTATCTGTCCTCACAAGTTCAGACTTCTGTCCTATTCTTAAAAACGAGTTATCTGTGCTACTATCTTAATGTTGCTGTTGTTGTTGTTGTTAGGTACCCTCAAGTTGGTTCCAACTGATAGCAACCTTATGTGCAACAGAATGAAACACTGCCCAGTCCTGTACCATCCTCACAGTCATTGCTATGTTTGAGTCCATTGTTTCAGCCACTGTGTCAATCCATCTCATTGAGGGTCTTCCTCTTTTTCATTGACCCTCTACTTCACCAAGCATGATGTCTTTCTCTGGGGACTGGTCTTTCCGGATAACATGTCCAGAGTTTGTGAGAAGTCTCACCACCCTCGCTTCTAAGGAACATTCTGGCTGTACTTCCAAGACAGATTTGTGTTCATTCTTCTAGCAGTTCATGATATATTCAATATGCTTCATCAACACCATAATTCAAAGACATCAGTTCTTCTTCAGTCTTCCTTATTCATTGTCCAGCTTTTGCATGCATATGAGGCAATTGAAAATACCATCGCTTGGGTCAGGTGCACCTTAATACTCCCATTTGTCCCTTAGATCTCATCTACTCAAGGATATTGCTGTAACAACTCCCCCTTCTTTCCTCCTTTATTTCACACTCTTCACCAAATCATTCCCATGAGCATACAGAAAATGCTATTTCGTCTCTCAAATTAAAATAAAAATACCCCTTATCATTCCTCCACTGCCAGCTAACATCCTATGTTATTTTTCTCTCCTCTTTGCAGCAAAAGTCCTCAAAGAAGCAGCCTATACAGTGTCTCCAGTACCACTTCTTTATTCTCTCCTACACCTGATTCTATAGAGTTTTCATCCTCACCACTTCACCAAGACAGATCTTATGAACCCATTGATATTAAATCCAGTGGCTATTTTTCAGGCATCATTTTCTGTATTTTCTGTCTCTCTCCCTCGGTGTAAAACATACTGTTTCTTTTGGTGTACACCCTACCTCACTGTCCTCCTTTACCGGTTCCTCCACTTTTCCTCATTATTCTAATATTGGAGTATCCCAAAGTTCAGTCCTTGATACTCTTTCTTAGATGCATTCAGTCATTTGGTGATCTATCTAATCTTATGGCTTTAAACACCATCCATAAGAGAACAATTCCCAACTGTCTGCATTCTTACTGACATGCACACTTTATTTGCAATAAATCCACTTGGATGTCTTACAGCCATCTCAAAATTAGCATGTCCATAACATTTCCCTGCATCTCTACTCTATCTGCATCTTTCCCCAAGTTTGTTAATGACAATTCTCTTTTCTCAGGACAAAAACACTGAGTTATCCTTGACTCCTCTTTCTCTCACATTCCATATTAAATACCCACAGGTACTATTGAGTCTACCTTCGACGTATGTCCAGAATTTGACCACTTTTCACTGTTTCTACTGATATCACTGTTATCTAAGCCACCACCATCTTTCTCTTGGATTATCAAAATATCCTCCTACTAAAAATCTATTGCCATTGAGTCAATTCCCACTCATAGCGACCCTAGAACTGCCCCATAGGGTTTCCAAGGAGCAGCTGGTGGATTTGAACTGCCGACGTTTTGGTTTGCAGTTGAACTGTTAACCAGCAGTTATGTATTCCTCAGTATCACAATAAATCATTACGCTCTTTCATTCATTAACATTTGCCCTCAAGACTTCATATTTCAAAGAAAATAAAGTTTTGTTGTCCTCTTTGGAGGAATTCTTAATAGCATCAAAGAGCACATAGAGAAAATTAAATAAGTGCTAGCAGAGCTAGTGGAGACCAGTCCCTGGAAAAGGACATTGTGCTTGGTAAAGTACACGGTCAGCAAAAAAGAGGAAAACCTTCAATGAGATGGATTGATGCAGTGGCTGCAACAATGAGCTCAAACATAACAATGATTATGAGGATGGCATAGGACTGGGCAGTGTTTCATTCTGTTGCACATAGGGTTGTTATGAGTTGGAACCGACTCAAGGGCACCTAACAACAACAATAGAACTTTTCCTAAGAATATTGGGAGGAAGTAAGGGATTGCACTACAGAGGGAAAAAATACACTGAAAGGGAAAAGAGAGGTCTCTGAAGACAACAAGGGAGGAATTCACAATTGTGAAGAAACTGTAGAGGAAGAAGGAACTGGGTCACTACAGGTAGAATGCCTGGACCCTGCAAACTTTGCTGTAATCCAACACCAGCCTTTCCAGGCATGGTGACCCAGGGTTTACATATACTGAGAGATCATTTCAAGACTTGTTTTATCATATTCAAGTCTTTCTAGAATTGGGGGAGGGAATAAAAGAACAATTCTTTTTCACCAAAGCTTAAATTGATGATAAACTAGTCCTCAATTTTTGCTCCCTACATTGGAATTTAGTCTTTCCTGTCCTTTCAACAAAAGCAAGCAACCCAACATAAAAACAGTTTTTAAGCCCTTTACATCAATAATGGCTCTTTTTCTCTAGCAATAGCCATAAAGCAAACAATGGAATTAAAGCTCTATGAAGTGGTCCATCCTAAGAAACTACACATTTTGCACAAAAGAGACATAAAAGACAACCAGACAGAGAATCATGGCAAAGAGGTAAGCAGTGTGAATCACTGTGGTAGATTTTACAATCATCTGAAGAAAAGAAAGAGGTTTTTCACTAATAGACGTGATGTCACAATCAACGTCTGACGATTCAGTCTTGGAGTCCATATAGCCAACTCCCCTTTGTTCAGGAAAGAGCACAACACGTCTCAGAATGCTATTACAGTTAAGTAACAGGAAATTATCATAAAGCACAAAGCTACTTGGCCATTTCCCCAAGTATGTGGGAAAAAAAAAGGAGCACAGGAAGGGCAGCCATTTCTATAAAGAAAGACTTTCCAAACCTCCCATATTTCCCTTCTAAATCCCCCACCATGAATTGCCTTTTTTTTTCATTTTGTCTGTAACAGAGAATTCAACATTATCCTATTAATTATAAGATTTTAAAATTATTAAGGATATTAACTCTGACTACTATATCATTACAAATGTTTCCCCATTTTTCACTTTTACCTAGTTTAATTCTTAGAAGATTTTCGGTTTGTTTTCTTTAGTATATTGTGTTTGGTTTTAAAGTAAAGAAAACATATGCCTGATTGTTATCCCATTAGGAATCCATTGTGATACACACAAGACAATACACTATTCAATAGGCTAAATGATAAGTCCCCATCTCACGTACGTAGAATTTGTTTAATCCTTAAGTGTTTAATTCCATGTAATGACACTTTTTGGAAGTCCATCTTGATTTACAATTTATGTTTTATTTTACATGTTTTAAAGGCATGAGAAAACTAATGCTGTTGTCTTACATGCATTTGTATTATTGTTCTCATAATATATATTACTTTTATTATATCATAATTATTTAGATAGACTCAGAAATATAATTTTTTACTGAATTATACAATTAAATATTTTTAGGAAAAATACGTGCCTGAAGTTCAGTATCAGATTATATTAAATGGAGAAGAAATCATTCTTCACCTAGAAAAAAGCAAGTAAGTTATATTTCCTGATAGTCTAATCACTCACTAGATTCTACTAAGAAGATTTGGAAAATAAATCTTGAGACTCTATTCTTTGTGGTTGGAGACAGAGACTCAGAACATATTGAATTTTAAATGTTATTAGTTTGCACTAACACTATCTAAGAAGGTTGCCGCTCTCCTAAGGAATTATATGCGAAGTGTAAAACAGAGAACTTCACAGATAAATGACTTTCTTCCTTCAAGCTGCTTGGAATTTTCTGAAAACCTTCCCTACACAGAAAAACTTAAATCTTTGATGTGGCTTTCCATTGTTTATATAAGAATCATATGTTCAAGGTAGATGCAGGGTGCAAAGGCCTTGGGATGCATACTACAGGGTCAGGCTCCACCAACTCTTATAGTAGTCAGTAAACTTCTCCCTGAATATAATGGTTCTTCACGCATATTTGTGATCCAATACTATTCAGAGATTCTGTAGAGGATGTGTCCTTTGTGCAAAAGCATCCCAAAAGAACCCATTTGAAAAGAAAGAATCTGCAGCTGCAAAATAGCTGAGGGTATTTATTCCCTTAGATCTAATAGGCATAACTAATGCTTTGATTTGCTTCAGCAGTAGAGTTCCACTATTGGAAAAAGATCAGTGGGTCAGAATGTCAACTGTTTCTCATTGTAGACGTCATTGTTCCTTTAGTGCAAAAGATTACGTCAGGAAAACCATCCTTTATTTATTACCATCCTGAGTGTATCATGAAGCTTTCTCCTCTCTACAGGTATCTCATAGGACCAGACTACACTGAAACGTATTACTCGTCCAGAGGAGAGGAGATCACCACGAGCCCTCAGAACATGGTAGGGTGAAAAGCTTTCTGAGACTATTTCTGGGATCTGCCTTTTACTTTATAAGATTCATAGATCAATGAACAACTTAAAAAAAAAAAAATCAATGGATTTGGAAGCAAAGAGTGTATCTGTGACCAGTGAGACAACAAATGAAATCATGGTCTGCTTTTAAAATTAGGAATAAGAGGAGGCTTTCAAGTAGTGTGTTTTTAGAAGCAACCAAAAGCCCACTTTCCCCTAGATCATTTTACGTATAGGTTGGAAATACTCTCCCCAGTAAGTAACATTATGTCACTATTATTTTCTGAAGGTAAATATATATGCCTTTATGGTGGATTCAGCTATTAGAATATCAATTATTTAATATATTTTATATCTGGTTAAACCACATTCTATAGATTATGCCAGGACCTAGATGTCAGACCCAACAGAGAATTATGGGTAAGGAAAAAATGGGAAGAAAAAAACAAAATGTCACAATCATACGGTGGCACCCCAAACATGTATGCCTCTATGAAAACAGACTAAGAGTTCTTTGACAAAATGGCCTTTTCTTCCTTTCTTACATCAAACTTCTCATTTCATGAATATCTAAAATTTTGCTGCAGCAAAATTTCCTCAGGGGAAAGTATCTGATAGATTAATTTGTACTCAGGTGTTAATGGCTGATGATCCCCTAATGTGGTATATTTCCCAAGTCTTCTATGAAAAAATGTCTATGAATGACAAGTTTTCTTCCAAAGAAAAGATAGACACAGATGGAATTTTAGGCTCTCAAGAAAGTCAATTTATTTGGAACAAGGGATTGTTCATTAGCTTTCTTAGATTATACCACGTATGTGCCTCCCTACTTTGCTTATATGGATGATCGATCATTTCTGAGTCTCTTGTTGTAAGCAAAAAAAAGCAAAGATGACACTTTGGGGATGAAGGTATGCCTGACCCAGGCTATGGTATTTTCAAAAACCATATATGCATGCGGAAGCTGGACAATGAATAAGGAAGACCGAAGAAGAATCGATGCATTTGAATTATGATGTTGGCCAAGAATATTGACCACCAGAAAAACGAATAAATCTGTCTTGGAAGAAGTATAGCCAGAATGTTCCTTAAAAGTGAGGGTGGCGAGATTTTGTCTCATAAATTTTTCACGCGTTATCAGGAGGGATCAGTCCCTGGAGAAGGGCATTGTTATGGATTGAATTGCGCCCCACCAAAAAAGTGTGTAAACTTAACTAGTCCATGATTCCCAGTGTTGTGTGATTGTCCATTTTGTCATTTGATGTGATTTTCCTATGGGTTGTAAATCCTACCACTATGATGTTCATGAGATGGGATTATGGGCAGTTATGTTAATGAGGCAGGACTCAATCTACGAGATTAGGTTGTGTCTTAAATCAATCTCTTTTGAGATATAAAGGAGAGAAGTGAGCAGAGAGACTTGGGGACCTCATACCACCAAGAAAGTAGTGCCAGGAGAAGAGTGTGTCCTTTGGACCCACGGTCCCTGGGCTGAGAAGCACCTAGTCCAGGGGAAGATTGATGACCAGGACCTTCCTCCAGAGCTGACACAGAGAGAAAGCTTTCCCCGGGAGCTGACACCCAGAATTTGGACTTCTAGCCTCCTAGACTATGAGAGAATGAATTTCTATTTGTTAAAGCCAGCCACTTGTGTTTCTGTTATAGCAGCACTGGACAACTAAGACAAATGTCACGCTTGGTAAAGCAGAGGGTCAGTGAGAAAGAGGAAAGCCCTCAAGGAAATGGATTTACACAGTGGTTGCAACCATGGGTTCAAGCATAACAACGATTGTGAGGATGGCACTGGATCAGGCAGTGTTTCCTTCTGTTACACATAGGGTTGCTATGAGTTAGAACCAGCTTGACAGCACCTAACAACAGCTCTGGGTTTTTGACACCAGTAAAGGGATTCCTCAACTATTCCATCTAAAATGGTGACGTGGACCAATTATGATAAGGAGCTCAGGAGTGGTAGTGCAGCCTCTTGAGGACTCCAGAGTCTAGAAAAAAATGAATGCCTCATTTTACTAATATGTGATGCACAGTATCATTGGAACTCGGCACCGTAGAAACCCGTTGCCTTTGAGTTGACTCAGATTCATAGTGATTCTATAGGAGAGAGCAGAACCGTTTCCTAGGCTGTAATCTTTACCTGTAGAGTGACTGGTGAATTTGAACTGCTAACCTTTCAGTTAGCAGCAGTGCTTAACGACTGCACCACAAGGACTCCTTGAGATTTCACCACAGGGCAGCTAAATTCTTGAAAGTTGGTCCTCAAACCTGAGAGCTCTCCAGGAGTACAGTCAGTCTCAAGGGAGCTGGCTGCTTCTCAGCTGCAGCTTCCATTTTGTCCAGGAACATGCTTAGATTCAACCTTCCTACATTTTTTTCCTTAATACAAATTAGAATCAGAACGATAGCTCAGCCACCAAATACGGAGATTTTCTAGGGTCACCTGTGGAGCAATTCAGAAAAATTTGAGGTTCTCACTGCTTTTTGTTTCAGGAAACTAGTGTGGGCACAGTCACTGTTTGATGAACTTTGCTAAATATTGCAGATGACAGCTTTTACCACAAAATGTGATACACAAATTATTGTAATAATTTTTTTTAAAAAAGAATTAAAACATAATTTCTTTTATCTACCTCCAGGAACACTGTTACTATGAAGGATACACCCTAAATGAAAAGGATTCTGTTGCCAGCATTAGTACTTGTGATGGGCTGAGGTGAGAGCCTCCCTCAAAATGTTAAACATCAGGCATAGTTTTGTTACACAGAATTAAGTCCTTCTGGATATTTTGTTTTCTTACTATTTTGGTATAATTTGACAATTATTAAAATGCCAAATATATGTGGTTAAAGAGTAAAGTATCATCCTTACACTCATTTCATAATCTGCTGCTACAGTAGAAGACAGCTCCAGCCATTTTTAAACAAGAGTGCCACACTCCAGACCTGATGACACCTGCATCCATTTCCATGTTTACCTGCCATACTTCCTGAAGCCACGTGTTTTATATTTTTTTAAAGAGTCTGCGCTGCAATTGGAGCCCTGGTGGTGCAGTAGTTAAGAGCACAGCTACTAACCAAAAGGTTGGCGGTTCAAATTCATCAACCGCTCCTTGGAAACCTTTGGGGCAGTTCTACTCTGTCCTATAGGGTCAGTATGAGTCGGAACCGACTCAACAGCAACAAGTTACCCTGCAATTGTCCCAGATTAACTTATTTTATGTATAAAAGTGTATGTGTGAGTGTATATATAGTTCTGTTTACAAAAGCTAATCCTTGACAATTAGGGAAAAATAAGACAAAGTCCAAATAAGAAAATAACACCCACTCCAAATTTTTGCCTCTGAAAGATCACTATCGTTAACATTTTGTCATAATTACAGCCTTTTATGCATATCAAGAAATATGCATTTTATGGGAGACTATTTTGTCCTGTAAGCCTTCATCTTAAGTGAGAATAACAGCATAATTAG
>NW_004444026.1:11374775-11388897 GCF_000243295.1 Trichechus manatus latirostris
GTTAACCAATGTCATAAAACAGCATGTGTGTTACTGTTACATGAGAAACTATCTGTTCTGTAAGCCTTCACCTGAAGTACAATAAAATATTAAAAAAAAAAAGAAAAGAAATATGCATTTTACATGATTGAAATATGAAAGAAAATATACATAATTGTTCTTTCAACAAGGTACATATGCAATGATGTCTTAAGCTTTTCCCCATATCATAAAATATCTTCATAGATGTAATGCTCAATGACTATTTGGGCTTACAATATTCTATCATATGGATCCACTTTGTATTTCTGAACTAATTATCTTCGCTGGAAGAGAGATTCTTTAAGCCACTACTTGCTATACTGGTTGACCTACTAAGCATTTTTTCTCACCTCTGGTGTTCTCAGCATCTATAATGTTCCCTGAAGCCCTGGTTGTCCAGTAGTTAAAGCACTCGTCTGATAACCAGAGGTCAGTGGTTCAAACCCACCAGTTGCTCTGCAGTAGAAAGAGGTAGTAGTCTGCTTCCATAAAGATTTACAGCCTTGGAAACCCTATGGGGCAGTTCTACTGTGTCCTGTAGGGTCTCTATGAGTTGAAATTGACTCAACAGCAGTGGGTTTTATTATATTCCCTGGATCTAGCAAGAAATGTTTGCTGAATGAATGAATACACTGTGGAAAAATATTTGCTGAGTTCATGATGTCAAGTCAAAATTCTTGGATATAACTTTATTTTAGTAATTCTTGTTCACAATTTTCTGGGTAAATAAGATAGACTTCAGTTTACTGTACTGATTAGTACTTAAATTAGCAAAAGTTAGCTGAAAGGCCTATGAATGAAAACTGTACATGTGAGACTGGGACGGGGCAGGGTGGTAGGGGAGCAGAGGGATCAGTCTACTCTGGTCAGTTTAAATGACTGAGTGGTAGGAAGTCCCGAAATGCAAATCTCCATGTTTTTTAGGGGATACTTCACACATCATGGTCAGAGATATGAGATAGAGCCTCTGAAAAGCACAGACCAGGAAGAACATGCTGTCCTCACAGAAAGCCAGGAGGAACTTGACCCCGCTAACTACACCTGTGGTGTGAGAAATGTTGGCAGGAAACAAGTCCTGATCCGAACCTCTAGGTCACTCCGTAGCTCAGAAGTGAGTATAGCTCTTTGAAGTTCTCATTCATTTTAATCGTCTCAGCAATGATAAGGGGATACGGGTGTGCTCAACAATGACTGGTATAGGTGAAGCCTGTAATTGCTTTACTTTTCTTCAATTCAATCTTCCTCTCTTTGTAAGCTTTTGAATCTGTCAGGGTGAAAGTAATTATTAACAATATTCTTTTACTCTTTGTAAAGCAGGAAGATTTTCTTCACGCTAAGAAATACCTTAGTCTCTTTTTGGTGCTGGATAATGCCTTTGTAAGTATGAAATATGTGTGCTCCTGGAGCATTAAGTCAACTCTTAAGTTCACTTATCAGAATAAGGCTAGCAACAATTTTAGCTGACAATATAAAGTTTAGCCACCTGATTGTTTTGTCTATTTCTACCTGCCTTGCCAGCAATAGTTTTCACTCACTCACCCTCTTTAATATCCATCTGCTACCAAAATATTCAGATATTGGAGATATATATAATCAACCACAATAATGATAAAAAGAATGGATTATTAAAATATGTTTTAAAATTCTTACTATATGATGTAAATACAAACACAAAACTATATACCTTACAACTTATATATATACAAAGAAAAAAATACTGAGGTCTTTTTTTCCACCTGGAAAATGTTTCTACCTGGAAAACATTGCTTTTATAATCAAATTTTGATAATATTGAATTGGTTTAAAAATTCTAAAAATTATAATTTGATTGATTTAACTTGAAGATAAAAACACTAAAATTTTATATGAATGCCTAATTTTTCTCTTACAAAAACAATCTTACATTTGAAGTAAAATTTATTGAAACACAGAGTCTTACATAATAAGGAAGGCGTTGGAATGACTAGATGTTTAATTATTTTAAAATGTGTAATTTTTTTTAAAATGTGAAATCCTGTACCCTATCAGCTTTCTCCTTTTAACTGGATAGTCTAACAATACTTTGCATATTTTTTTTACAGTATAACAAGTATAAGGGGAATCTACCTGTAATTAGAAGCTTTGTGTTTGATGTGATTAACCTGCTCAATGTGGTAAGATATCTGTCATGTAAACACTTGTTTCCACATAGAAGCCTGGGACTTCCCTATAATTTTACTAAATAAGGGGTTGATAGGGTCACAGTGACTCAACATCAGCAGCTGTAGGAAATTTAACAGGGCAAAGATCAACGTCAAGGTAAAATCACATATATTGTAGCAAAGGCAACTTCTAGAATTTCTATTTTCAAAATGGCTTGGGTTTATCCGTCACTTGCTGTCAACAAAAAGTCTAAAACACTAAAGGAATCATGAACATTTTATAAAGAAAAATGTTCTTTTCACAGATTTATAACACCATAGATATTCAAGTGGCTTTGGTAGGTATGGAAATCTGGTCTGATGGTGACAAGATAAAGGTGGTACCGAATACAGGAGTCACCTTTAACAATTTCATGATTTGGCATCGTTCTAACCTGGCGAAAAAGAAGATCCATGACCATGCTCAGCTCCTCAGGTGAGCACATGCTTTCCAGGACCAGGTGTATGTAGGCAGGTGGATCATTATCCCCAAGTTTTCTTAGCAGGGATTTCTGTTCAGTTATATTTCCCCAGTCAGTTTTCAGAGTGCCTAAAGTTCTACTATTAGCAATTCACTTGTGAGATTATTGGAGGCATGTGTCAGATTAAAAGAAAAAATGAAGTTAGATGTGGATAATCATCTGTGGTCATTATAATGCTGTAGAATAGGAGAAGCTTTTCTAGGGGCTAGTGAATAGAAAAAGGGTCAGGAAACAAAGTTAATCTATAACATAATTAATGGGAGACAATGGTTCTAAAGACTCAGATTGTAACCGTGTATCTGTACCTTTCATACAGTGGGATTAGCTTCAACAATCGACGTGTAGGAATGGCAGCCTCAAATTCCTTGTGTTCTGCATCTTCCGTTGCTGTTATTGAGGTTTGTATACTTACAGTAAGGCTCCCTGTGGTTCTATGTCTTCTATGAAGACCAAGATAATGCCTTATGCAGAGTCGGCATAACAAACTCTTGTTGAATAAATAAATAAAAGTAGAAATAAACCTACTGGTGGATCATTCCACTGAATATTCCTTGGATTTTGAAACATAGTATCCCTTTACATTGGCCCCCTCGGAAGGCACCACTCTAGCTGATGTTAGGAAATAAAAGCAGAAAGATTGGGACAGAGAGAGGATCCAGGTGCCTTTTGTGGCCTGAGATAACACTAAATTGGCCCTGGTGGTGCAGTGATTAAAGCACTTGGCTACTAACCAGAAGGTTGGTAGTTTGAACCCACTTACTGCTCCATGGGAGAAAGACGTGGCAGTCTGCTTCTGTAAAGATCTACAGCCTTGAAAACCCTATGGGGCAGTTCTACTCCATCTTACAGAGATGCTATGAGTTGGAATTGACTTGACGGCAGTGGGTTTCATTTTGGTATTGATGGTCAGAGTTCAGACAGTTAACTAAGGTGCATGTACTTGTCATGTGGCCAGGTACTACAAATGCCCTAGGCACCATATCAATACTTTTTGGAGACCTCTGAGTCTGTAGTATGTTAGTTTTTAATATTTCCCATGGGAAATGCAATTAACAATAGTTTACTGAGAAATTACTGTCCGTTAGTTCAACAAATACCTGTTGATTTCAGGACCCAGTAATTTCAAACATTCATTCAACATTCTGCAATCAGCAATGATAGGGGATGGAGCTTAGTGACCTATTATCTTTCATCCCTCACACAATTTGTTTTTTCTTTTAATTCTGCACATTGCCAATAACTAAGAAATAACTGAATAAAATAAGAAGTAATGGAGACTTCTAATTTTTTCCAGGCTAAAAGAATGAATAATGTGGCTCTTGTCGGAGTGATGGCACATGAGTTGGGCCACGTCCTTGGTATGCCTGATGTTCCATATGATACGAAGTGTCCCTCTGGGAGTTGTGTGATGAATCAATATCTGAGGTGAGACTTTGTCACTCTAGAAAAACCAGTATTCCAGAACCTTAAGGAATTCAGATGTAGTCTACAGATGTTAACTGGATATTTTTCACTGAAGGCTCTGTATCCCTTTAATTTACTCTCCTGCTTTAAGGGCTCATTCTTTAAGATTTCCAACTATGACAAGATAGAGTTGATAACTATGGTGACCATATTATTTCAATCTAAAACAATATCATATTTTCTAAAAATATGAATATAATTAAGATTAGGGCAACATCTTCATATATCCCCATCAATCAATCAATCTATTTTTGCATATTTATTAATTGCCTGCTAATGCCAGACACTTTGCAAGGACTTGGGATAGAAGAACGAATAACACTACCTTGTTCTTCAAGTGCTCACAACTTAGATGAGAAATATGTCCACAAAACTGATAGGCCTGCAATTATTTCCTCACGCTGCTTGAGAAATCTCTCATTTCTCTTCCCTGAACCACAAGATATGTGGATGATAACAAATGGTGAAGTTCTTCTCTGTTGCTATTTAGAACAGAACTGAATCCACAGGGGAATTTAAATTCTTCCAGCTCTACAACAGGATGTCTAGGAAATATTTTTTTTCAACTACTATAGTATACATGCTCGATTGCCCTCCATGTGAAATAAAGTACAATCCTAAACAGATATCAAAGTTGGCATTTCCACTGAACCGAGTAGTACAGTTAGACGAGTGAGAGTCTCATGTCCATTTCTAATGCAAAAGCCACAGCACTCTATATCACGTTATTTCTGATTTTTCTTCTGAGCACAGTTCAAAGTTCCCAAAGGATTTCAGCACAACCAGCCGCTCACATTTTGAAAGATACCTTTTATCTCGAAAACCTAAGTGCCTCCTGCAAGCACCAATTCCTAAGAATATAATAACAACGCCAGTGTGTGGGAATCATCTTCTGGAAGTAGGAGAAGACTGTGACTGTGGCTCTCCCAAGGTATGAAAATATCTGAAGTTTAAAATATTTATTAGAGAGTTACTGGAACATAAGAATTAAGCAGTTTTATTCTACCATCCCCCCTTTTTTAATGGCTTTTTTTTTTTTTTTTTTTGGAAAGTCCTTCAAAAGATAAGCTTGGTATCATAGTGAAAAGTAAACTTGCATTTGTGATTTTCCTACTGATTTTTTAATCTTCTTTTAAAAGGCATTTCATAGGCCAGGATATGAGTATGACATGATCGTAAGAAGTTGAATATAAAGAAGAAAATCATTAGCTGTAACAGGTCACTTATGATCATTCCTAGATCTATTAGTCAAGAACCCTAAATTACATACATCAAAATGATCACTTGCTGAGCACTAACAATTACAGATCTCTAAATAAGTTCCATAAAGAGGTGCTCTTTTCTCATCGAGTCAGTGTATAAACCAAACAGGAAATAAAGCAGAGAAGGAGAAAACAAAACAATCATGTAGACGTGTAAAGAATGAGTTATTAACATACCCATCTAATGGAATTATTATAATTCTGCCAATCTTGGAAAAATTCGACATCTTCACGGCATCAGTGTACTCTAAAGAATGTCTCTGATAGAATTTCGCCTGACAATTGCATATCAGGTTTCTACAAGAGAGATTCTATTGTCTTAGCAATCTTTTTTTTTTTTTTTACTTTTAAAGTTAAAAACAGTAAGAGTTAACATTTAAAGAGATTTTTCACGTCATGCAATCTTAAAAATGCTTTTACATACATCATCTTCTTTATTATTCAAAACGAACCTATGAAATATGTACTGTTATCCCAGTTTAAAGAAATGAGGTTCAGAGAAGTTAAGTAACTTGTTCCAAAGATGCAAAGCTAGTAATCAGTGAAGCCAGTTGTAACCTAAGATAAATCTATTATTTTAGATGGTTTTATGACAATGGGGAAGTCATATAACCTCACTATGTCACAATTTATTTATTCGGAAAGTAGTTGTATTATATTAGAAGATTATATGGTGTGTCTTAATCATTTCAGAAAAATGTTGAAAATATTTTATTAATTGCAATGAGATATATAATTTTATAAGTGGTGTAGTATTTTATAATTTTATAGTTACAGTTAATTTTATCTGATTTTTATTTACTTATATTCCCGTATGGTGTCTTGAGTGGAAGATAATTGAAGTTATGTATAACCCTAGGCACTTCTAACTTAAGCAGATGAATGGCTTATAATCAATGTGTTTTGACTAAAATTAAATGAGAACTACTGTCTATATGATGTCTAAGATCTAACATTATTGAAGTATATTAGTCAACTCCTGTATTGTTTATGCATTTTATTAATTTACTTCTCTTGTAGTTAAATAAACCTAGAAGGCTCAGGCTTATGAACAACTGAAATTTAAATAACTTTGCTTTCTTATCCAAATAGTAACATATGTTCTTTTTATAGTACCCTTTATTAAATAATACTGTTTCCCGTAAGTCTCGTATATCATTTTATTATTCTTATATATGTATTTAGGTCTTTTTCTAGATTTTAAAAATTACTACATTTACCAGCTTAGTTATTATCACAGAAACATCACTCTACTTTAATTATTGTAACTTTATAATGTATTTTAATATCTTGTGTGGCAAATCTCTCCATGGGTCTTTTATTACAGAATTTGCATAGCAATATGACAACTCTTCAGTGCTTCTTCTTCTATATACCTTGGTGATTGTATTTGTTTACTTTTTTTTTTATCAGTTTACTCACACATGCAATTGAGATTCTGATTAAAATACGTTAAATTCATATTTTAATTTGGAAACCACTGACATTTTCACAATAATAAATGGGTATAAAGGTAACAATAAAATTGTCCTTAAAGTTCCTCAGGAAAGTTATAAAGTTCTTTCTGTGGTTATTGTACCACATAAAGTTTGCCCTGAAGTATTTTTCTATTTTTGATTTCACTGTTAGTATGTATAATATTTCCCTTTTATTTTAGATTCTAAAAAATTATTACTGTTTTGATGTTTTTGTTATTATTTTAAACTATCTTAGTGACTCACCTAATATTTTTAGAGTTGACCCTCTGTTTTTTCCAAATAGAGATTTGTATTAGATACAATCAGTGAAAATGTGTTTATTCTTTTCAATTATTATACTTTCATATGTTTTCCTTGTTTCATAGTATTTGCTGAAATTTCCATAAAAATGTAGAAAATAAATAATACTTGTATTCTTTATTATATTTTTGCTATTAAATTTTCTTTACTATGATGATGTATCATTCTGTCCATAGTTTACTTATATACACTTTAATAATAATTGCTACTGAATTTTTACCAACTGAATTTTTCCATGTATCCAAATAATATTAGTTTCTTTCTCCCTCAGTCTCAATATAGTGAACTATATTACTTATTTGAAAAAGTTGAGCCACTCTTGCATTTTTGATTAAAAAAAAAACTCACATAGTTGTAATGGAAAGTTATTGTATTAAACTGTGTTTTGTTAATATTTTATTTAAGTTTTTGCATATATACTCATAAATGAGAAGTGTGTGCATGTGTGTGTGTGTGTGTGTGTGTGTGTGTGTGTTCCTTACCATATTTGACTACCAGGGTTGCATGGGCTTGATAAAATAAATTTGAGGTTTATTTCTCTGTTTTTAAATAGTTTGACTAGTATGTAAGTACTTTTTCTTAAAGTTTTGAATTAATTTACCAATAATATCATCTAGATCAAATTTATTTGGAGTAATTCATTGACAATTCTTTTTCTGGCTTCTTAAGAGGTAGTTTTCCTTACTCATAACAAATTTTTCCCATTATTGAATTTCCTTGATCATTTCCACTGGAATTTGCATAGCAGAATAATTGAAAATGTGGGGTTTCATTGCCATCTTGTACCAGATGGACCAGGTCTGTGGGAAGAACAATGTTCAGCCCACATTTATCATTGCGTATGTGTTTTTAAGGACTGCACCAATTCTTGCTGTGAGGCCAGGACCTGCAAACTGAAACCTGGAACTGATTGTAGGGGAGACACTGTGAATCAGATCACGTAAGATATTTATTTTATTTTTCAAGTATTTTCTCACTTTTATTTCATATTTGAGAAAGATGTGCCAATTATTTCTATAATGCACTGAAAAAATTTGTTATATTTCAAAAATGACTGAATTTTAGAGAGGGAAAAAAAGCCACCATTATGAATCTAAGTAACTCAGGATTGCAGGTACGTATACTAATGAGAGAAAGTTGCTACCTTGGCATCTGAGAAATTAGGACAGCTGAACTCTGTGCTAAAAAGTATATAAATTCTAGCTAGGCAGTGATGAGGTTAGTAAAAATTAAGTTTACCAAAAAAAATTATTAAAAGATTATTTTTAAAAACCTCAATTAATGAGCAAATTTTATTCTTGGTTAAGAGCTGATAACTGTAATCTGCAAGGCAGTCAGAAAATCAATAACATTTAAGAACACACTGTAATTTTTTAAAATTGCATCCCTTTTAAAGTGTCTGAATAAGCTACAATTCACTTATTATTTTTGTATTTTATACAATCCTATATGAGTTGGGCTAGGACAACCAATTTCTCTGAATGTGGCATTTGTTTCAGTGAGAAATAGTCTCTAAATCTAAGAATGAGGAAAAGAAATGGTATCTAGAAGAAAGACTCAGGATAAATTAAATAGAAGGCCCTACTCTCACTCCCCTTTCCTGAATATGGTCTGGAATTCAATCTACAGAGAGATTTTAAAGAGGATAATTGACCCAACCATGAGCCAACTATCACTTCCTCAGGAAAGAACCAGCAAGGTCATGCGTTAGGGACCCCATCGCTCGTTTATTTACAAAGCACCATTTAGCACAGCCTGTGTGAACCACAACATGCATCCACTCTGCCAGATTTTCTGGAAGTTCTTCCATCCTCTTATTGTGTCACAGAGGCCAGAGCACAGCATCTCAGAAAATAACTATTCAACTCTTTAGTGACTTAGAATGATAAGTGGACATGGATATGTCCCCTGCCCAATTACTGAGCATTATAGGCAATCTGGTATTGTTGAAAGAAAACTGGACTTCAGAAACTTCAATTCTAGTCTTAGTTCTGCCACTAACTAGCTGTGGAAATTTAAGCCAAGTTGTTGAATTAGTTTTCTCACCGGTAAAATGGAGTTAATGATTTTGTCTCTCAGTAGGGTTATTAGTATTATTTAAACTCAATAAATTTTTATGATCATTATTAGTATTTTACAATTTATAATAGCCTACCTTTTTTTTTTTTCCTTTTAAACAGAAAATGAGTCAAAAAGTCTACATTCATTAAGAATCTATCTTGTCAGGACAAGAATCCGAAAACTCAAAACAAACCAGGAATCGTATGTGTTTTCATCTTTGTAGTTAGACATAGTTTGTTTTTCATTTACCACTCTGCCGACAGGTAAACCGATGCGCTTAGCCAGCTGCCTATTCTTTAAGTCCTGATTGTTAGTGGATTTTTAAAGACCATGAAGCCACTGTTTAGCTCTGCTCTTTGGAAAACAAAAGAAATTAGCCTTTGACCAAAACATCTCAAAATGCACTGCTGAATTACTCAGAGTCTACCCAGAATTGTAAAACACAAGTGACTTGTATTTTAACCCACTTGCATTTTACTAGTACAGCCTGTGAAAAAATAAGTCCAGCTGATAATTTGAATGGAGAGCAGAGTTCATGTCTCATTTGTTACCCCTCAATGTTCAGCTTGCCTTGCTCTTATATATGTAGTAATTTTTTATACCATATCAAGATTAAAGATAAGCATTTCTCATTTTATTATGTATAGTCCTTTACATATTGTGTTGACTGTCACATATGGAGTTTATTTTTGAAAGTCTACGTGGTTTACATTTTAAAATATCCATCAAGGAATGCTTTATTCATCTATGGATTTAATGAAATATGCTAGCTAAAACCAGTTGCTGTGGTATTAATTCCAACTCATAGTGACCCCATGTGTGTCAGAGTAGAACTGTGCTCCATAGAGTTTTCAATGGCTGATTTTTTGGAAGCAGATCACCAGGCGTTTCCTCTGAGGCACCTCTGGGTATACTCGAACCTCCAACCTTTCACTTAGTAGCTGAGTATGTTAATCGTTTGCACCATCTAGAGACTCCTAATGAAACATAGTAGAAAATAATAATTAAAAAAAATACAACTTTTTGAGGATTTTCTGAGTGGTCTTTTTAGAAAACGAATATTTTTAACATCTTTATTTGTGTTAGGTGTTAAAGCAACCAGCCTCACATAATTAGAACATTTCACCTTGGTCATTGGGCAGTATTGCCCCAGAGAGCCAAGCATTACTGTACCGGGATAAGAAAATTAGATCACTTACCTTTTAATGTCCAAAATGCAATGACTTGAGGTCAGTTACACAAGAAGAACAACTTCTTCAGGTTTCCTTCTTTAAATACTTTGTAAAAGTTACTCATATGTTCATAAATGCCTGTGCTTAGAGAATAGGACTTTATACACACTTCTCAAGATCCGGCTTTGAAACCACTGGCCTCCTGGGAAGCTCTCCTGCTGTTGCTATCTACCCTTCATTCCTCACTGTTATTGGTGGGTTGACATTGCTGGTGCTATAGGGGAATCTGCATTTCAGATGCTGCGGCCCCAGGGCCTGACTGGCCAAGATCTATCCTGACCCCCTGTCAGATAAAAACTTCCGGCCAATTCCTCCAAGAAAAGAAGGCTCCTTAAGACAAATTCTCCCTCCAATTCATGTTCAGGTAGAGGTTTCTTACAGCAAAATTGCTTAAAATACAAAGATTACAACTAATGGTGTGCTGAAAATGACTCATACTGACTCATGAATGCCAATTGTTAAAATTTCAGGAAAATTGTGAGCTGGTTATTAAACTCAGCTATTATTAAAAATCAAACTATATATAACTAAATTAAATAAATTATATTTAAAGCAAAGGAAATACTCAAAATGTATTGCTTCCTAATTATTATGCTACATTTTACTAATCTATGCTTTTAGGTTTATTTATGTTTATTGTATCTGTATAGCAGAAACACTATGTAATGGGGTGCTAGTCACACCTTCTTCTAATTCCACGTTCAGTGACATCACATTGGTACCTTGAAATCAGAATTTATCACAGAAATAGGCAAAAGCTACAAATCAGGGCTTGATTTATTTATTTGTCTATTCTTAAAAGACAGTGAATGGAAAAATCTTGATAATGCAGAATAAACTTAAAAGTGTGTCTTGTTTTCAGCAATATTGCAGAGCACAAGATCACACAAAAATCAGCTGAGTGTCTTTACACAAAGAGGGAGAACTCCAAAAAGGAAATCAGGAAAACAATACCATTTACAATAGCCCCCCAAATGATAAAATGCCTAGGAATAAAACTAACAAGGAATATAAAAAATTTATACAATGAAAACTTAATTCAAGAGACTAAAAGAGACCTACATAAATGGAAGGAAGTTTCCATGCTCCTACAGATACAATGCAATCTTGATCCAAATTCCAAAATTTTTTACTGAACTGGAAAAACTAATCACCAACTTTATATCAAAAGGAAAGAGGCTCGGAATAACCAAAGCAATATTGAGGAAGAAGAACAAAATAGGAGGCCCCACACTCCCCAATCTCAAAACATACTATACAGCTATAGTAATCAAAACAGCCTGGTACTGGTTCAATGATAGACATATAGACCAGTGGAACAGAATCAAGAACCCAGAAAGAAACCCATCCATCTATGGGCAACTGATTTTCAACAAGGGGTTAAAGTCCATTCAATGGGGAAGAAACAGTCTCTTTAACAAATGGTTCTGGCAAAATTGGATATCTGCTTGTAGAAAAATGAAACACGACCCATACTTCACAACATAAACAAAAACTAACTAAAAATGGATCAATGGCTTAAATGTTACAGCTAAAACTGTAAAGTTATTGGAAAAAAAACATAGGAACAAAACTATGAGACCTAATTTTTTTAAAAAATAGATTATCAAACACAACTACAAATGCACTAACAGCAGAAGACAAATTAGATAACTGGAACCTCATAAAAATTAAACATTTATGCTCATCAAAAGACTTCATCAAAAGTGTAAGACTATAGCCTACACACTGGGAAAAAATATTTGGGAATGATGTATGCAATAAAGGTCTAGTCTCTAAAATATATAGAAAACTTGAACAACTCAACAACAAAAAGACAAACAACGCAATTATAAAATGGGCAAAAGATACATGAACAGACATTTCACCAAAGAGGATATTCAAGCAGCCAACAAACACATGAAAAGATGTTTGCAATCATTAGCCATTAGAGATATACAAATCAAAACTACAGTGCGATATCATCTCACGCCTGCTAAAATGATATAGATTTAAAAAACAACAACAAATGCTGGCGAGGATGTGGAGAGATTGGAACTCTTAAACACTGTTGGTGGAATTGTAAAATGGTATAATCACTATGGAAAACAAACAAACTAGGAATAGAACTACCTTATGTACACCTATGTGCACTTACGTACACCTATGTACATATGTATACCTATGCTCCTTGTAGGACTATTCACAATAGCAAAAAGGTAGAAACAACCTAAGTGCCCATCAATGGATGAATGGATAAACAAAATGCAGTACGTACATACAATAGAATATTATAAAGCTATAAAGAATAATGAGGAGTTCTCCAAACATATTATAACATGGATGAATCCGGAGGACATTTTCTGAGTGAAATAAGTCTATCACAAAACGACAAAACGACAAATATCTAGAAGACTAGAATAGGTATATATACAGAGACCAGAGTTCACTGGTGGTTACCAGGAATAGGTGGGGGTAAGACAGGGAATCACTCTCTAGATAGTAGACACTTGTTATTTTAATGATGGGAAAGGTAGCACCAAATATGGGTGAGGTGTACACAGCTTGACCAAGGTAAATTATGTCACTAAGAAGTACACAAGAAAGAAAAATGTTTTTGGTAAAGGATATGACAAATATAAATTTGCAACAACAACCAAAAAATGTGTATATGGTTACATATGTATGGATATATACATATATTTGTATGGGTATGTATATGTGTATACATATGTGTGTGCATATAAATGCATCTATATGTAAGTATATATACATGTATGTGTGTGTATGCATGTATATTCATATGTATAAATTAAACTACATAGGGCACACAGTTACAGATAACTTTTTAGACATAACCAAACACATGGCAAGATTGCTTTTCTGAGTGTGAAGGCTCAGGACGATAATTTCTTGGGACAACTCGGTCAATTGGTATAATACAGTTCATAAAGTTCATGTTCTACATCCTAGTTTGGTGAGTAGTATCTGGGTTCTTAAAAGCTTATGAGTGGCCATCTAAGATACAACTACAGGTCTTTACTCATCTGGAGAAGAAGAGAAATAAGGAAACCAAAGACTAAGGGAAGAAATAAGTGTACAGGACTAATAGTCTACACCATCCACAGCCTCATCCATGGCCTCAGACCAGAAGAACTCGATGATACTCAGCTACTGACCATTCTGATCTGGGCCACAATAGATGGCTCCTGACAGAATGGGAGAAAAATGTGGAACAGAACTCAAATTCTTTTCTTTTTTTTTTTTACTGTATTTCAGGTGAAGGCTTACAGAATAGTTTCTCATGAAACAGTAGTACACATACTGTTTTATGACATTGGGTAACAACCCCACAACATGTCAACCCTCTAAACTCTCAACCTTTTCTTTTTTTGGTGAAAATACACATAGCCAAAGATACACCATTTCAAAAATTTCTACATTCACAGTTCAGTGACATTGACTATGCTCTTCCAATAGCGCTGTTATTCTCACTTAAGATGAAGGCTATAGAACAAAATAGTTTCTCATTTAACAATTACTACAAATGTTGCCCTATGACAATGATTAACAATCTCACAACACATCAACAATATCCTTACTCAACCTTGGGTTCCCTATCACCAGCTTCCTTGTCCCCTTCTGCCCTCTGGCACTTGTCAC
>NW_004444026.1:11396084-11409764 GCF_000243295.1 Trichechus manatus latirostris
TTCTCACTCCATTTGGTGCTTGGCTGAGTTCTTTATCTCTTCATTTGATGTTTTAGGGTTTCAGGATTGTTGTATTCTCTGTTTGGCTTAGTTTTTCAGATCTTTGCCATGGAAGGACGGCGTGGTGCTTCTGCCTAGAGTGCCATTTTTTTAGGTCCAGAACTCAAATTCTTAAAAAGTCTAGACTCAATGGACTAGTTGAGACTACAGGACTCTCTGACCCTGTTTCCCCAAGATACTCTTTAAATCTTGAACTAAAGTTATCCCCTGAGGTTACCATTTAGCTACGTAACAGATTGGCTCATAAAATAAAGACTATCACTCATGAGTACTGTGCTGCTTTAAAAAATCATCTATATGAGACTAAGTGGTCAACAATTACTCTAAAGCAAAGATGAGAAAGTAAGAGGGCAAGAAAACTAAATTACTGGAAACAGAACAATTGGAAAGGAATTAATGAGAATGTTGACACATTGTGAAAAATGTAACCAAAGTCACTGAACAATTTATGTAGGAAGTGTTAAATGGGAACCTAACTTTCTGTGTAAACTTTTACCTAAAACAAAATGTAATATTTTTTTTAAAAAAAAGTGTGTCTTATTTATTGCCATTATGATATGAATAGTGCAAAAATTTGAGAAGATATTCTTCTAGAATTCAAAAACTGTATCCAATTCAGCAAAGAGATCAGTTATGTCTTTGACAAATGAGCAAAATTCCAATATATATCTTTGTTGTTTCATTTTTACTCATTAGCATAAACAAAAATATCAACCAGTATATTCATATCAGAATTTACACTCTTAGTCATCTAGTGTTGTTATAACAGAAACACTAAAAGTGGATGGTTTCAACAAACAGAAGTTTTTTGTTTCACATTCTAGTAGGCTGGAAGTCTGAATTTAGGGTGCCAGCTCCAGGGGAAGGCTTTCTCTCTCTGTTGCTCTGGAGGAAGGTCCTTGTCATCAATCTTCCCCTGGACTAGGAGCTGCTCAGCGCAGGGACCTCGGGTCCAAAGGACATTCTCTTCTCCTGGCACTACTTTTTTGGTGGTATAGGGTCCCCCTGTCTCTCCGCTCACTTCTCTCGTTTATATCTCAAAAGAGATTGGCTCAAGATATAATCCAATCTTGTAGATTGGGTCCTGCTTCATTAATATAACTGCTGCTAATCCCATCTCATCAACATCATACAAACAGGATTTACAACACATAAGAAAATCACACCAGATAACAAAATGGTGGACAATCGCACAGTATTGGAAATCATAGCTTAGCCAAATTGACACAAATATTTTTGGGGGACACAACTCGATCCATGACACACTCATTCATCACCCTGAAACCATAGTTGGTCTATGGTTACAATAGTTCAGCAGAAATCAATGAAAGCATTTTGTGAGAATCAAGTGGCTGCATGGAATATACAATAAAAAGTCCTGTATATTTTATTATTATAAGCTGTGTTATACACATTCTTTATATCGGTGAAATTTACAATAAATATATATAGTTACATGTGTACATGGATTTTTTTCAGAGAGCCAGTTGTTAAACATTTACCAACCTAGAAATATAATCATCACCCTTTCCCAATCTCATCTCACCTAGTGAGCTAAATCCAGATGCACAGTCTGGCCCTTCCCTCTTTCTTTAAAGTTTTCTCTAAAGGATTCCCGTTGGCTTCTCTGAAATTTGAACTTGATCAAGGCTATTTCAGCCTATCAAACAGTGATTAATATCAGTAAACATCAGAGACGAGTCAGGTCCCTGATTCTTTAGCACCTTAAGAGAATACTCGGCCTCTATTACTTAAGGCAGTATATAAAATACGGAGATGGTGTCAATCTCCATACTTTATATACTTTTATATAAAGGACAGGTCCCTTTCCAGTTCTACCTAATAGCATCCAAGCTCTGAAAGCTAGAGTATATTGATACCTAACCCCAAGTAGCTACAATGCCTAGGTCCCAACTCTTGCCTAGCTAAAATGCCCTATTCTATAACTTTCAATTTTGAAATGATTCCTCATTGTCATGGAAACATCTGTTTTCAGTAAACTGACTTAACAGAGATTTGGGCTACTTTATATAGGCTGTGTATAATTAACGTAACAACAAACACCAATTTAAATGAAATTTAAAGTTATCAGAGGTTATGGAATTATTCAGGAAAAAGAGTCAATGCTATGGTAAATGATTAGATACTATTTTTGGAAATGTCCAGATGGTTGACATATTGGTAGACCAAACATCTGAATAGTTTGATTTTTGTCTTCATTTTTTGTCATTTATTCTTCTAATTTTTTGTAAAAATATTGATACACAACATTGAATAGTTTTATGTTTGGCAATGTTAATACAGTTTAAAAGTTAAATGTGATGTGCTCTTAACATCCAGGTGTTATTTTTCAAAGGCGTAATTCTGTTTCCAACCAAAGGAAACACAAAATGCTACCATACATCTGTTCAGTGCTATAAATTTTTCAAGCATTTTCATATCTTTTATCTAGTTTGATTCTTAATGAAATCAATAAGAGGTAATATGACAAATATTATTATCTTTATTTTATAGAAGAATAATTTGTGGCCAAAGAAGTTGTTATGTGATGTATCTAAGGTTCTATGGAAAACTTACAGCAGATATAGGTCGCAAATTCTGGTCCCTAAGTCATAAATTGCTTACAACTAATTTAGACTTCACCATTTTATCCTCCATTTGATGGGAATATGTCTTGAGATGGTTGAGCCTCTTACTGTAAAGCATTCAGATGACACTGTATTCATTGATCCTTACAATGTAGTAGAAAGCCTAAGAGAACTTAGGATGGTGTTGTAAAGTGCACTTGAGCTCAAAGCACAAATATCTATAGATGTAGGTGGTGATTTGTTTTCTAAAAATATTAATCATCCCTCTCTCCTACTCTTTATCAAATTGCCTGGAACTAGTAGTTTATTATTAAAGAAAAAAATATTTAACCTTGAAGTTTACATATGAAATTTAAAATATAAGGATATAAGAAAAGAAAATAGAATTTATTAAAGGATGTAGAAATTTAGCCTTTTTTTAAGTGATTAAAAAGGAGTCCTTGTGTTGTGCAAATGGTTAAGCACTAGACTACTAATTGAAAGGTTGGCTGTTTGAACCCACCCAGAAGCATCTCAGAAGATAGATCTAGTGATCCATCTGCTTCTGAAAGTTCATAAAGCCTTGAAAATCCCATGGAACAGTTCTACTCTGCATACATCGGGTTCACCATGAGTCGGAATCGACTCATCAGCAACTAACCACAACAAATGATTAAAAACCACACATATTCAAGTAGAGTTTTAACTCTACAAATTAATAGAACTCATGGTGTATTACACAGTTGAGACTTATAGAGTACCTACTGTATACCCAATACATTACTAAGTAATGAATATAAAAGATATGTAAGGCATAGTTTTTGCTCTCAGAGAGTTTTGAGTTTATCTGAAGATAGCAGTGATATGTACATAATATACTATCAGAATAATATAAGAAGCAAGTCCCTAACAGACACATGAAGAAATGCTCACAATCATTAACCATTAGAGAAATGCAAATCAAAACTACAATGAGATACCATCTCACCCCAACAAAAAACACAAAATAATAAATGCCAGAGTGATTGTGGAGAGACTGAAACACTTATACACTGTTGGTGGGAATGTAAAATGGTACAACCACTTTGGAAATTGATTTGGCACTTCCTTAAAAAGCTAGAAATAGAAGCACCATACGATCCAGAAATCCTGCTCCTTGGAATATATCCTAGAGAAATAAGAGCCATCAGATGAATAGATATATGCACACCCATGTTCATTGCAGCACTGTTCATGATAGCAAAAAGATGGAAACAACCTAGGTGCCCATCAATGGACGAATGGATTAACGAATTATGGTAATCCACACAATGGAATACTATGCAATGATAAAGAACAATAATGAAGCCATGAAACAACTTAAAACTTGGAGGAATCTGTAGGGCATTATGTTGAGTGAATTTAGTCAGTCACAGAAGGACAAATATTGTATAAGACCCCTATTATAAGAACTCAAGAAAAGATTTAAACACAGAAGAAAATATTCTTTGATGGTTATGAGGTTGGGGAGGGAGGGAGAAGGGTATTTACTAACTAGATAGTAGACAAGAATTATCTTAGGTGAAGGGAAGGACAACACACACTACAGGGGAAGTCAGCACAATTGGACTAAACCAAAGCTAACAAGTTTCCTGAATACAACCAAACACTTCTAGGGACAGAGTAGCAGGGGCAGGGGTCTGGGGACCATGGTTTCAGGGGACGTCTAAGTCAACTGGCATAACAAAGTTTATTAAGAAAGTGTTCTGCATCCTACTTTAGTGAGCAGCATCTGGTGTCTTAAAAACTAGCAAGTAGCCATCTAAGATGCATCAGTTGGTCCCGACCACCTGGATAAAGGAGAATGAAGAACACCAAAGACACAAGGAAAGTATTAGCCCAAGAGACAGAATGGGCCACATAAACCAGAGACTTCATCAGCCTGAGACCAGAAGAACTAGATGGTGCCCGGCTACCACTAATGACTGTCCTGACAGGGAACACAACAGAGAGTCCCTGATGGAGCAGGAGAAAGGTGGGGTGCAGAACTCAAATTCTAGTAAAAAGACCAGACTTAATGGTCTAAGACTAGAGGAACCCTGGGAAGCATGACCCCAGACTTTCTGCTAACCCAGAACTAAAACAATTCTTGAGGCCAACTCTTCAGACAAACATTGGACTGGACTGTGGGACATAAAATGATAGTCGTGAAGAGCGTACTTCTTAGCTAAAGTAGATACATGAGACTAAATGGGCAGCGCCTGTCCAGAGGTTAGATGAGAAGGCAGAGAGGGTCAGGAGCTGGTTGAATAGACACAGGAAATCTGGGGTGGAAAGGAGGAACTTGAAATGTAAACTTTCACTTAAACTATAACAATAAACAAACAAACAAAAAATACCCCCCCCCAAAAAAGAAGCAATTCTCTAGGTGACAGATTATGTGGTACAAGCTGTAAGTGCCATCAAAATTTAGCGCAATGGAGATTCCACATGGAATGGAATGGTTGAGGAAGAGCTCCTGAAGGAAGGAAAGCTTGACTTGATCCTTTTGAGGGATGATATGGTTTGAAAAGTCAAACCGAAAGAGTTGGGGACAGTTTCCAGGAAGGAGTCAAAGCTTAGAGACAGAGATGAGAATAATAAAACATGAGACAAGCGTGAGCAATCTGCCCTTTCCTGGCCATTAGCTTTCATCACAGTCTTGGGTGAGATTGCTGTAGGGCCAAGTGTGAGGTTATGTAGTCTGTTAAAGGAGAAGAACAGTTGTTCTATGTGCTGTCAGACATAGTGTTAGATCCTTGGCATATATCATCTAATTTAATTTTCATCATATTTGTTCCAGTTTAGTAACTTTTTAAATTTTACAGATGAGAATATTAATACTTAGAAAGATGTAACCTATATCATACAGCAAAAAAATGGATGACTGGGGTTCACCCCAGGTATGACATTCCTTTTCCACTGCAGAAGACAATTTTAGAACTTGAAATAATATATTTACTCATTGCATATTTTAGAAACAAATGATAAAATACAATAGTTAAGATTATAGTAATAAGAAAATTTTCCACATATTTCAATAGTTGTAGCTCCAAATTATCTTTTCATGTTTTGTATAAATTAAAAACATAAAATAACAGCATGTAAAGTATTTCTGTCCAGAGGATAGGAACTAATTATCCTTTTCCATCTATGAGGAGGCAAATAAAAAATAAATATTAAAGATTGCTAGATATTCCAGAAAGCTTGAAAGGCTTTAAAATAATTTTTCTAGAAAGTAGGAAGGAAAAGTAGGTTACTGTTAATGTTCTTTCCAATTGTCTTTTCCCTGAAGTAGGAAACCAACAAAATGAAACCCATTGCCTTTGAGTCGATCCTATAGGACAGAGTAGCACTGCCGCACAGGATTTCCAAGGAGCAGCTAACTGCTTAACTACTGCTCCACCAGGGCCCCTGAAGTAAGAAAGGTGCTTAAAATGAGCGGTAGAAGCAGTGCTACTAAGACAACCTCCAGAAGTCTCCTCAGTATTGAAAGGCATCTAGGTAATTGTTGTTCTTGAATTAAGCTGACTCCTAGAATTTTCTGGAAGCTTTCATATTATAACAACTGACCAGGAGAAAAGTAGATCTGAATTGTTTTTAAAATCATATCATAATTTTAAACACGTGGTTGCTTTCTTGGTCTAGAAACAAATGGGAAAAAAAAAACTGTACCTTTAATAGCTAGACTAGATGAAAAGATCTAATCAAGTCTTAGGCATCACAGAAGCTAAGGGATATGTCAGGTGTGTGTGTGTGTGTTTTCTCAGAGGATTTTGCTCAAACATAGGGAGATCATGAAGTAGCCAAAGAAAAGCTTAGGGAACAAGCTTACCTAGAATGTTAGAGAATCATCTCTGACAAAATGCTGGATATGTTGTCTTAGTTATCTAGTGCTACTATAATGGAAATAACACAAGTGGATGACCTTAACAAACAAGTTTATTCTTTCACAGTTTAGGAGGCTAGAAGTCCAAATTTAGGGCACCAGCTCCAGGGGAAGCCTTTCTGTCTCTGTCAGCTCTGGGGAAATGTCAATGCCATCAACCTTCCCCTGGTCTAGGAGGTTCTCAGTGCAGGAACCCTGGGTCCAAAGGATACACTCTGCTTCTGGTGCTTCTTTCTTGGTGGCAAGAGGTCCCTCTCCTCTCTGCTTACTTCTCTCTTTTATATATCAAAAGAAATTGACTCAAAATACAGCCTACTCCTGTACATTGAATCCTGCCTCATTAGCATAACTGCTTCTAATCCTGCCTCATTAACATCATAGAAGTTAGGATTTACAACATTTAAGATAATTACATCAGATTACAAAATGGAAGGCAATCACACAATACTGGGAATCATGGCCCAGCCAAGTTGACATATGTTTTCAGGGGACACAATTCAATCCATGACAGTGATCAAAGCAGGGTTCAATTATACCATGAGAACAGCATAAGTTGCAGAGGTATGGGGAGAGAACGCTCTCATCAGGTAATTTTTTTTATGGAGAAGGGGAGGAATTAGGCAGAGAGCAGAGCCCTTTTTTCGAGTTTGACTGATGGTAGAAAATTTAAACTAACGTTAACTCTAAACCTCTGGCGAGAGAGTTGGAACTTCCCAAAGATACAGTGATCTTGAAAACTGAGTGGAGCTAAATGTTGTAGGAAGGACCTGAAGCCTTCCTTGACCAGTTGTATCAGAAGTGGCAACTCTGAGGTTTCTCTGAAGTTAGAAAAAAGCAGAGATCCAGTAGTGACCAAAGGAACACCTTGTAATTTGAACACTTATGAGTATGTTTGAAACATATGAAATGTTTAGTTTATGGACTCTTAACAATTTTAAAATAAAGTACTGATATTAATACTAGCGTGTTTACGTGGGAAAAAATACAGTAACACTAGTATTTTCATTTTATTCCCTTCTTGTAATCATCCTTTATCTAGAGCTGTGTCAGTCTTCTTGATCTAAAAGAAATTTGCCTTAATCCTGAATCTCCCTTGAACATGTTCTCCATTTCATGTAATTATGCAAAGAATAATTTACAGTCACTGCCTCATATCCTTACCACCTCATCCTTCCTTAGCCATTTGAAATCAGATATCTGACCCCACCATACTATTGAATTGCTTCCTTCCAAAACCACCAATAGCCTCCTCACTGCCAGAAGCTACTGGCTTTTTATGATCATTGTCTTACTTTTTGCAACTGTGCACACTGTTAATGCTCTCACTTTGAATCTCTTCTTTCTATTCAATGATGCTGCAGTGATGCCCCTTCTCTTTTTCCTACTTTCACTCTGAAAAGTACATTCTCAGCCTTTTATTCTTCCTCAGGCACTTCTGAGTTACAAGGCTTCAACTATCAACTTGACCCAGGTGAACTTTGCATAGGTTTGTAGTGAACCCTCTTTCTTAGGTGCAGGCAACCAGGATTCTTAGACCCTATAAGACATCTCCACCTAACTGTGCCTTGTTTTCATCTCAAATGCAACATGAGACTGTATTTTATTATTTTTTATCCCAAACAACCTCCTCTACAAACATGTTTTTCAGAAGTCTTGAAACATTGGGATCATTCCTTACATTGCCTTCCCCATCTCTTACTTGTGATCACACACTTAGTCAGTCAACAAATTCCAAGAGGCAATTACAGGCATCAGAAACAGAGTGCCAAAAAGGCTCATCAGAAGAGAGGGGGTAATGTAAGTATCTAGAAAGAAGTTGAGGAGGATTAAAAACCACCCTGCTCTCCTCAATAGATGGAACAGAGAAGGCCCTTCCCAGGTGGCTACTACTTGTTTCAGGTGACTATAAAATCATTCTTTCATTTTAACCATCAGATATCAAAACACCAAGATATTTGTGAATTAATCACAACTTTTCAACTTCACCTATTGTGGTGAGTTTGGGGTTTCAGGACTGATCAAGAAAAAGGATCACGAGACAGTAGTGTTGCAAAACAAGCTATTTATTGAACAGTAGTTGGACAAGTTTTCATGAGAGAGGAAGACCCTCCCAGCAGGAGACCTTCCAGAGACAGTGGCATGGGAGGATGGCACCCAAAAGGGGAAGAGGGCAAGGGAACTCTCAGGGCAGAGAAGACTCCAAGAGAGACTTACTTATCTAGGTGATGTCAGTCGGCAACAAAGTAGGGAGTCTCTGGGTCAGAGAGATCTGAAGGGCAACAGTGGTTTAGGTTCTTTATAGCTATAGAGTTTGTCTCATCTATAGCTAGGTAATGTTGGGTGCAGTTTCACAGGATACACAAAACAGGCAGGCTCTAAATGGCTAAAAATACATTTACTTGGGCTATTTTTAAAGCAATTAAGTATGTAAAAATTTGAATTTGGCATTGGCAGGTTTTGAGCTAACGGTCTTAGCCTACTGTGAAGAAATAACAACCTAGGGACCAATACACAGGTGCCATTTTTGGTTCACTTCTTCTTCACTCACCCTCAAACCTACCTCACCACCATCACCACCACCACCACCGACAGACAACACTAAAATGATAGAACCATTCATTTCTGAAATCACATTACCTCGTATTTTGGTAACTTCCTAGACCAAGGATAATAAGTAATAAAAGATAAACCAGTAAGAGCAAGAAAGTGCCCTCACACCTACCCTGGAGGTTAAAAAAGAAATGTTGTCTCAGGTATAATGAAGTTCACAGGATATAAGAAAGCAGTGAGAAGTCGGGGTAAAGGGTAGGGAACAATGTTTCCATTGACAGATGGGAAGAAGCTGAGAGGTAAAATCAAGCTAGAAAGTTCAGTTCTGCTGGATTAAATTAGAAACTGGGCAGTTAGAAGAACTTTCCATAGTATAGGAAAAATGCATATCTCTTCAAACATTCTGAAGAGACTGCCCTGATGTTTGCTCCCATGTAGTGGATTCCATTTTATTACCAATTACCTAATCTTGCTTCCTCAGTTTCTGAATCCCGTTCATACCTTAAATTCCAGTGTAAGGACCATCTGTAAGGCTTCTCTCCATAAGTTTACAGAAAGCCACTTAACTTCCCTACAGCCAACTCTCTCCCACACAAGCTTTTCACAAGGATGTAGAGTTAGCCTCTGAAAGGTTAACTTAAGCATATTTCCTCAGCCCATAAGGCCTTTGTGCCCATAGAGCAGGGAAGATGCAAACCAGGGTGGGAGGTTGGTCCTAGTGAGCTAGAAAGTCTTCTGGACGAAGGACTTCTTGCCTTTCTCCATCTTTGCATCTCAGTCTATTCTACTTTTTTCCCATGCTGGAGAAGCTGTTATCAATCAGTGAGTTGTTGTTGGACAGAGTAGAGGACTCTTGGACGGAAGCTTTAGTTCTGAAGTCACTTCTGAGAGTGTGCTTAGGCACACGGTAGTGTGTGGATTCAAAGCAGCCTCAGGCCTTTGAGGACAAAAATCTACGGCTTTGAGCGCCCTCATGTGGCTAAAATGCTTATAGCAACAGAGCCACTCCTAAATCCTCTGTTCACTTGATAAACCCTCAGTGATGGTACAACTCTCAGAGAATGACTTTACTGCAGGTCTTAGGGTGTGTTGGTCACGCTGTGTACAAGCAAGCAACCATGGCAAACAGGAGAAGAAACCCAAGTTCACAGAGAACATATTCAGAGCCATCCAAAATACTACAAGTACTGAAACAAGTTCTATCCCTAGCCTCTACTACCAGCCCAATCTGCACCTCTTTCAAGTCACCATGACAATAGTTGACCCCTTCTCATTCCTCAGGCTGAAAGCTCTATCCCTGGATACGCCTTATTCAGTTCAATAGAACTAACTCCTCTCTTGATAACTTTTGAGTGAATAAATAATTGATTTCTATCTTCTGCGCAAATGTTTTAGTTACACTTTTGATTTGAAACTGAATCCAGGACTTAGAGTTTCCAAGGACCTTCTTTTTAATTCATTTCATATTTGGCCAGTTTTCCACCTGAAAAGAGTCCTGAATGGAGGAAAGAGGAGGGCAGAAGCTTGCATGCTCTGAAAAAGTCCCTGGGCACTAAGACCCACACACATGCACACATTCACACACCAAACTGAGTGTCCCTGAACCCTCCAGAATAGTTTCGGATAGCTTCTATAGAATACCGCGGAGCTGCTGTAGTCCGAGCAGTGGGGTCATCAACCACAGGTTTATTGTCCCTAGTCAGGAACACAGAAGGGAAAAGCCAAAAATTAATAAGATTCTGCTTAATTATCCAGTAATATTGCTATGGATTGAATTGTGTCCCCCAAAAATGTGTGTCAACTTAGCTAGGCCATGATTCCCAGTATTGTGTGGTTGTCCACCATTTTGTGATCTGATGTGATTATCCTATGTGTTGTAAATCCTAACTGCTATGATGTTAATGAGGTAAGATTAGAGACAGGACTCAATCTACAGGATTCGGTTGTATCTTGAGTCAATCTCTTTTGAGATATAAAAGACAGAATCCAGCAGAGAAGAGTGGGACCTCATGCCACCAAGAAAGAAGTGCCAGGAGCAGAGTGTGTCCTTTGGACTTGTGGTCCCTGCGCTGAGAAGTTCCTACACCAGGAGAAGATTGATGCAAGGACCTTTCCCCAAAGCCAACAGAGACAGAAAGCCTTCACCTGGAGCTGGTGCCCTGAATTCTGACTTCTAGCCTCTTGGACTGTGAGAAAATAAATCTGTTTGTTAAAGCCATCCACTTGTGGTGTTTCTATTATAGCAGCACTAGACAACTAAGACAGAAATGAATAGGAAAAACAAACAAACAAGCAAAAAAAAATGGATTAGAGGATTCAGAATTCTGGGTTAAATCTACTTTTGGCAGGTCAGTTGCTCTAAAGTAACATACCACAGAGCTTTTGAATGTAACCACCCCTTAGGCCTCAGAAAGCAGGCCCCAGAGATAACTTTAGTTCAGCCAGCCAGATGGACTCTGCTAAGTCCTTTCAGGAATATGATCTGTTTTCATGGGCTTTCAGGGAGTTTAGTGCCAAGAGTAATCACTGAACTTGAACTTGTAGGAAGGAAATAATAGGCAGGATGGCACCATCATCTGCTCTGCCTGAGGATCAAAATTAGTCTCACCATTGTATCTCCCACCCTTGTGGTGGCTGTGCGCCTTTGAGTTGATTCTGACTCATAGCAATCCTATACGACAGAGTAAAACTGCCTCATAGGGTTTCCTAGGCTGTAATATTTACAGGAACAGATCTCCAGATGTTTCCTCCTTCAGAGCCGCTGGTGGATTTGAACTACCATCCTTTCAGTGAGTGCTTAACCATTGCCCCATCAGGGATCCTCTCATAAGCTAGGGCTCATCAAATTTTTTCTTTCCTCTTCTACTCAAAGGGAAATCTACCTGCTAATTACATTCTACACAATCTTCGTCCTTTCTCCTTAACCTCAGCAGAATGGTCTTTTTACTCTGCCTTTCCTTGCTAGTTCTCCTTGGAACTGGAGCCTTGCCTTATTTCTCACCTACAGACAAATCTCTTGTATCACAGCTACCTACTTACTACCATTTTTGGGTGGTAGCTTTTTGGACACAAGTCCTTTTTGATCAGAACGGGCTTACTTGTGTTTAATTACTAATGTGGTGAAAGTGTGCACTACAGATTAGTAAGTAAACTTATGAGTAATCCGTCCCTGTCTGTGATACAAATATTTCAGAAATACTAGATGTAGGTATGCAGCTATTTTCTCCCGGGCTGAGGCTTGCCTTTCCATTATCTTAATGTTGTCTTCATAAGATTCAAAATTTTTAATTCTGATGAAGTCTAATTTATTATTGTTTTCTTTTTTAAAATAATTTTTTTTAAATGCTTCTTATTTGTTTTGTATTACCTAAAAAATCTTTGCTATCCCTTGGTAGCTAAAAATTTCTGCTATGTTTTCTTCCAGACGTTTTGTTGTTTTAGCTCTTACATTTAAGTCACAAATGGTGTTAAATAACGTTCAATATTCACTTATGTCCATATATAGCCAATTGTTCCAACACCAGTTAGTGAGAAAATAACAACAGTCTTTTCCCCATTTATTTCCTTTGATACAATTGTTTAAAAAAAAAAAAAAAACAGAGCAAATGAGTCAATTTCTGACCTCTCTATTCTGCTTCATTGGGTTATGTGTCTATCCTGTGATCTTGCTAAACTAACTTACTAGTTCTAGTAGCTTTTATGTAAAGTCTAAATTTGAATGTTGCCTTTCTTTGTTATATCTTATCTTTAGGACTGTAAATCTCATTGCTCTTCATTGATTCATCTCGCTAGTTAGACACCAAGAGCTATTCCTATATTAGTGTGTGCAACCAGTTGGGTTACCACTGACCTCATCACTCTGGGCCTGGCATGTGTGTCCTGTTCCATATCCCAATGCCTTGCTCATCCCTAATTCTGCTAGGTGATGACCCTCCTGTCTCATAACTGATACCCTCCCATCCAGAACCAGGCTGATATAAGCGTCGCTCTCTTTTTTCCATCCTCCAAGTCAGTGGAATCATCTATGTTTTGCTTAGGCAGCAGCTTTGGCCCATTAATTCAGTTTAGAAAATGCATCTTCCAGCTTTCACCCTGCAGAGGGCTGTCTCCATAGTCGGGGGGGATCTCATATTAATTGTAACTGGTAATTAAAAGGATTTATACTTTTTTTGTTTTATTTTATTATTGTTTATTTGTTTAAGTTTTTAGGGTAATATTTCTTCCCTTCATGGAACAATTAAAAGAAATAGTAAACTTGAGGAAGATATACGTCAAGTCTGGAATATGCCAGGACATCTTGCCCAACTCAGCTACCGTGAGGACTTTTTTTTAGCACATTAGGAATGCTGTTGTTGTTGTTAGGTGGTGTCAAGTCAATTCCGACTCATAGTGGCCCCATGTGACAGAGTAGAAGTGTCCCATAGGGTTTTCTTGGCTGTACTCTTGACAAAGGCAGATCGCCAGTTCTTTCTCCCCCGGAGTTGCTGGGTGGGTTCAAATCTCCAATCTTTCTGTTAGCAGTTGAGTAATTAACCATTTGTGCCATCAGGGCTCCTTACGTTAGGTGTAGACTTGTCTTATTAAAAAAAAAAAAAA
>NW_004444026.1:11409864-11431569 GCF_000243295.1 Trichechus manatus latirostris
AAAAATATATATATATACACATATATATGATGGTCTTAGCTAAATTGGAAGGGCTTGGATTAAGTGCAGAGATCCACTACATGAAAAGTCGAGTACTGATTTATGTTTTAATAGAAAAAACACACACAAACAATATTCAATATTAAAGGCCTGTTTGAGAGTGTGAGCACAGGAAGATAAAAAGCCGTTCTGAACATTGCGAAATGAAGTTTCTCCTGGCTTGCTGCCAGGGCTGGGATGGTCATCATCCAGAGACTGTTAGTAGATAACCCATTTTCCTTTTCTTTATTGAGTTCCTACTGTGGGCCAAGTACTGGGACAACAGGCACTCGCTGTAGGCTCCTATTATGAATGGCAAAGAGAATTATTTCCCTCCTAACCATCCAAAAAATGCGAGTGGAAAGGAAGGGTACCATCTACTATGTCCATCAGCAAATACCACTGTGACCACCAACACCCTTCACTACCCCAGGCCCAGCCAGCCTCAGATCCTCCTGTTTCCGTGAGGCTTCAACTAGCAGAGGGGTTGGCACTTTGGCTGGTACCCTCCAGAGAGAGCCACTGTACAAGGGAAGCTGAACTAGGCAGATGTCTGGCAAACTGGAAAGCAGTGGCAGGGCTGTGTGGCTCACCTGGTATCTTGCAAATAGTATGTGTTTAGTTACCACATTAGCTAAATAATGTTCTTTTACTTTTTAACATTTCTAAAATTGAGATTAAAAAACAAAACCTGTTGCTGTCAAGTTGATTCTGATTCATAGTGATCCTACAAGACAGTAGAACTGCCCCATAAGGTTTCCAAGGATGTAAATCTTTATGGAAGTGGACACGCACATCTTTCTCCCGTGGAGCTGCTGGTGGGTTTGAACCAGCAACCTTTCAGTTAACAGCCAAGTGCTTAACCATTGCACACACACACACGCACACACACACACATTTACATGCATACACACATACACGTACACAAGTTTTATATGGTAGTATCCTTTTTTTTCCCTCAAGAGTTATTATTAAATCAATTTTTTAGCTAACTAGCATATTATCTCTGAATGGAAGCACACGTTACCATATCTCTTCTAACAGTGTTAAAGTTTCTAGCTGAATGTACTATAAAGCCGTGTTTTCAGGTGATTATTGCCTTTTGCTTTTTTTTTTTTTTTTGCACAAAGACATCATAGCGCAGGCTTCTCTTTTATTAGGCAATTCTGACACCTGCTGTCAGAAATAAAGAACTTCCCCTCCAGTCAATAACAGGCTTTTCCTATAGAAAAGAAATATCACTAGAACATGAAAACTTCTAGGGAAAAGTGAGCAAATAATAGCTAATGTTTTCTGAAAATTGAAATTGCTGTATTGAATAGCTAGCATTGTTTGTTGCTAGGAGAAACCTGTACCAAAAAGCCTCTCTATCTCTCCCGGCTTTTTTCCTGGGGATTTGGTGATGCCTGATTCAGTGACTATGAGACAGACAAGTATTTGCAGACATCTACCCGATCCTTCTGGCATGTAGATAGCACCCTTCACTCTGTCCCTAACTTTTTTTTAATTCAACTTTATTGAGGTTTGAATTGACTCGACGGCAACGGGTTTGGTTTTTTTGGTTAATTTACATACAATAAAATGCACTTACTTTCAATAAATTTTGACAAATATAACCACTACCACAATCAACATATAGAACATTTCCACTACCCCTTCATTTATGCCACTTCCTAGTCAAGGCCGACCCTACCCCAGGCCCCAGGTGATCACTTCTCTGCTTTTTGCCACAGTAAATTAAATTTGTCTTTTCTAGTTTCAAGTAAATGGAATCATACAGTATGTATTCTTTGTGCCCTTTCAGTATCTATCTTTTGTGTCTTTCACTAAGCATAATAATTGAGAGATCCATCCATTGTTCCGATTATTATTACTGACTGTTGCCTGACTAATCACCTCAAAAATTAGTGGCACAAACCAAACATTTTCCTATGCCCATTGATTCTGTGGGTCAGGAATTTCAACAGGGCACAGTGGGGACAGTTTGTTTCTTCTCCATTATGTCAAGGGCCCCAGCTGGAAGGACTGAAGACTGGGGGCCAGAACAACAAGAGACAATTTCATTCTTGTGTTTGGTGGTGACACTAGCTATTGGCAGAGCTCTCAATTGCATCTACGAGTTGGAACACTTAATATGCGGCTTCTACATACAGCCTGGGCTTCCTCACAGCATGGCAGCCTCACAGTGGTAGAATTATTACCTGGCAATTATTATCAGAGATCCAAAGGCAGCTGTCACAGGAAAGCAGGCAGAAGCTGGTCCTTTTCTGACCTAGCCATGAAGCACTGCTTCATTTGCATTACATTGCTTTTAACTGTGCCGTTATGGTCCGTCTAAATTCAAGGGGATGCTTCAACAAAGAATATGACAAAGAATTTATGAACATATTTTAAAAGTGCCACATCTACTTAATTGTGTACAGCAGCAGTTTGTTTTTTTATTAATTACTGAGTAGTGTATCATTTTAAGACTATATTTTGTTTAATCCTTTCAATTTTTCATAGATATTTAGGTTATTTGTGGCTATTATGAATATAACTGCTATGAACATTTGTATATAGGTCTTCTTGTGGGCATATATTTTCTTTTCCCAGGGTAAATACTAAGTAAAATTTCTAGGCATATGGCAGCATATCTTAATTTTATTAAAAACTTACAAAATGTTTTCTAGAATATTACTTTACATTCCCATCAGCCGTATATGAGAATTACAGTTACTCTACATTTTCACCAAGAGTTAGTTTTGTCAGCCTTTTCAAATTTTAGCCATCCTACTGGGTATATGGAAACTCTAGTGCCATAGCGGTTAAGAACTACCATTGCTAACCAAAAGGTCAGCAGTTTGAATCTACCAGGCGCTGCTTGGAAACTCTATGGGGCAGTTCTACTCTGTCCTATAGGTTCATTATGAGTCGGAACTGACTTGACAACAAAGGGTTTGGGTTTTTTTTGGTGGTTGCAGTGGTTAAAGTACTGGGCTGCTAACCAAAAAAGTCAATGGTTCTAACCCACCAGCCATTCCTCAATGTGGCAGTCTGCTTCCTTAAAGTTTACAGCCTTGGAAACCATATGGGGCAGTTCTACTCCATACTATAGGGTCTCTAGGGGTCGGAATTGACTGAAAGGCAATGGGTTTTTTTTGGTTTATTGGGTATATAATGGTATCGCTTTGTGATTTTAATCTGCATTTTCATAATGACTAATGTTGAGCATATTTTCATCTGCTTATTGGCCATCTGTCAAGTTTGTTGTGTGAAATATGTGTTCAGATTATTTGCACATTTTTAATGTTTTTTTACATATTTTTGCTATTATGAATAATGTTGCAATGAACATGGGTGTGCATATGTCTATTCATGTGACAGCTCTTATTTCTTTAGGATATATTCCTAGTAGAAAGCCCTGGTGGTATAGTGGTTAAGATCTCAGCTGCTAACCAAAACATTGACAGTTCAAATTCTTGGAAATCCTATGGGGCAATTCTTCTCTATTCTATAGGGTCACTATAAGTTGGAATCGACTCGACGGCAACAGGTATTCCTAGCAGTGGGATTGCTGGATAGTATGGTATTTGTATTTCTAGCTTTTTAAGGGGGTGCCATATCATTTTCCATAGTGGTTGTACCATTTGATATTCCCACCTCCCTGCAACCTCTTCAATATTTGTTATTTTCTGTTTTGTTTTGTTTTTTAATTAGTGTCAGTAATGTAAGGGTGAGATGGTATGTCATTGTAGTTTTGATTTGCATTTCTCTAATGGCTAATGATCGTGAGCATTTCCTCATGTGCCTGTTAGCCACCTGAATGTCTTCTTTGGTGAAGTGTCTGTTCATATCCTTTGCCCGTGTTTTAATTGGATTATTTGTCTTTTTGTTGTTGAGGTGTTGAAGTATTATATAGATTTTATAGATTAGACTCTTGTCAGGTATGTTACAACCAATTGTTTTTTTTTCCCCAGTCTCTAGGTTCTCTTTTTACTCTTTTGGAGAAGTCTTTTGATAAGCATAAATGTTTAATGTTTAGGAGCTCCTAGTTTTCTAGTTTCTCTTCTGGCATTTGTGAATTGTTAGTTATGGTTTGTATTGTATCTATGCCATGTATTAGTGCCCCTAGTGTTGTCTTATTTTTTCTTCTATTATCTAGGTTTTATATTTAGGTCTTTGATCCATTCTGAGTTAATTTTTGTGTATGGTGTGAAGTATGGGTCCTACTTCATTTTTTTTTACAGATAGACATGCAGTTTGCCAGCAACATTTCTTAAACAGACTGTCTTTTCCCCATTTGATAGACTTTAGTCCTTTGTCAAAGATCAGCTGCTGAAACCCGTTGCTGTCAAGTCAATTCAGACTCATAGGGACCCTATGGGACAGAGTAGAACTGCCCCATAGGATTTCCAAGGAGCAGCTGGTGGATTCAGACTGCCAAACTTTTGGTTATCAGCCGAATGCTTAACCACTGCACCACCAGGGCTCCACTGAACATACGTGGATGGATTTACATCTTGGGTCTGGATTCTGTTCCATTGGTGTATGTGTGTGTCATTGTACCAGTACCAGGCTTTTCTGACTACCATGGATGTAGAGTAGGTTCTGAGATCAGGTAGTGTGAGGCCTCCTACTTTGTTCTTTTACTTCAATAATCCTTTGCTTATCTGGAGACACTTTCTTTTCTATATAAAGTTGGTGATTAGTTTTTCCATCTCATTAAAGAATGCTGTTGGTATTTGGATTGAGATTGCATTATATCTGTAGATAGCTTTGGGTAGAACTGACATTTTCACAATGTTGAGTCTTCCTATCCATGAGCATGGTATGTTTTCCAATTCATGTGGGTTTCTTTTGGTCTCTTGCAATAGTGCTTTGTAGTTTTTTTTGTGTAGGTCTTTTATGTCCCTGATAAGATTTATTCCTAAGTATTTTATCTTTTTAGGGGCTATTATAAATTGTATTGTTTTCCTGATTTTCTTTTTGAAGTTCTCTTTGTTGATGTATAGGAATCCAGCTGATTTTTGTAGGTTGACATTGTATCCTGCTACTCTGCTGAATCATTCTATTAGTTCCAATAGTTTTCTTGTGGAGTCTTTGCGGTTCCCTATGTACCGTATCATATCTGCGAATATAGATAGTTTTACTTCTTCCTTTTCAATTTGTATGCCCTTTATTTCTTCTCCTTCTTTTTTTTTTTTTTTTTGCCTTATTGCTCTAGCTAGAACTTCCAGCACAATGTTAAATAGGAGTGGTGATAAAGGGTATCCTTTTCTTGTTCCCATTCTCCGGGAGAATGCTTTCAGCCTCTCTGTTAAGAATGATGTTGCCTGTTGATTTTGTATAGATACCCTTTATTATGTTGGATTCTCTTTTATTCCTATCTTATTGAGTTTTTATCAGGAATGGATGTTGGACTTTATTAAATGCCTTTTCTGCATCGAGATGATCATGTGATTCTTTTCTTTTGTTCTATTTATCAGGTCAATTACATTGATTGATTTTCTAATACTGAACCATCCTTGCATACGTGGAATGAATCCCACTTGGCCGTGGTGTATTCTTTTTTTGATATGATGCTGAATTCTATTGGCTAGAGTTTTGTTCAGAATATTTGCTTCTAGTTCATGATATGGTTGCACAGTGGTTAAGCACTCAGCTGTTTACCAAAAGGTTGGAGGTTAGAACCCACTAGCAGCTCCATGGGAGACAGATGTGGCATTCTGCTTCTGTAAAGACTTTGGCTTTGAAAATCCCATGAGACAGTTCTGCTCTGTCCTATAGGGTTGCTTTAAGTCCAGATTGACTCGATAGCAGTGGATTTGTTGGTTGGATATTCATGAGAGATATGGGTCTGTAATTTTGTTTTCTTTTTTTGTGTGTGGTGTCTTTGCCTGGCTTTGGTATCAGGGTTATGCTGGCTTTATACAATTAATACGAGAGTATTCCTTCCTTTTCTATGGTCTGAAATAGTTTGAGTAGTAATGGTGTGAGCTCTTCCCTGAGTGTTTGGTAGAATTCTCCAGTGAAGTCATCCAGGCCAGGGCCTTTTTTGTGTGTTGGTAGTTTTGTTTTTAATTACCTCTTTAATCTAGTCTCTTGTTATGGATCTGTTCAGATTTTCTATCTCAGTTTGTGTTAGTTTAGGTAGGTAGTTTGTTTCCAATTCCTCTAGGTTCTCAAATTTGTTGCAGTACAATTTTTCATGGTATTCTGTTATGATCCTTTTTATTTCAGTTGGGTCTGTTGTAATGTCCCCCATTTCATTTCTTATTTGGCATATTTGCTTCCTCCTCTGTTTACCTTTTGTCAGTTTGGCCAATGGCTTGTTAATTTTGTTGACCTTTTCAGAGAAACAACTTTTGGTCTTTTTGATTCCTTCTATTTTTTTTCTGTTCTCTAATTCATTTATTACTGCTCTAATCTATTATTTCCTTTCTTCTGGTGCCCATGGGTTTCTTTTGTTATTCTCTTCTGTGTTCAAATTGGAAGGCTAATGTTTTCATTTTGGCTTGTTATTATTATTATTATTATTTTTTTCTTTAATGTGTGTGTTTATTGCTATAAATTGACCTCTAAGAGCTGGCTTTGCTGTCCCAAAGTTTTGGTATAATATGTTTTCATTCTCATTTGATTTTAGGAAATTTGATTTCCTCATTGATTTCTTCTATTACCCAGTTGATTTTAAGCAAGGTGTTATTCAGTTTCCATGTATTTAATTTTTTTATTTGCTCTTCCTGTTGTTGATTTCTACTTTTATGATGTTGTGATCAAAGAGAATTATTTGTATTATTTCGATGTTTTGGTTTTTAATGACGGTTGCTTTGTGGCCTAAAATGTGGTCTATTCTGGAGAATGTTCCATGTGCCTTGGAAAAGAAAGTATAGTTTGCTGCTGTTGGGTGGAGTACTCTGTATGTGTCTATGAGGTCAAGTTGGTTGATTGTGGCCTTTAGATCTTCTGTGCCTTTGTTTAGTTTCTTTCTTGATGGTCTGTCCTTTACCAAGATTAATGTATTGAAGTCTCTTACTTTTATTATGGAACTGTCTATTTCTCTTTTCAGTGATGTTAGAGTTTGTTTTATGTATTTTGGAGCCCTTTCATTGGGTGCATAGATATTTTTTAGGGTTATGTCTTCTTAGTGAATTGTCCCCTTAATCATTATATAATGTCCATCCTTGTCCTTTATGGTTGATTTTTCCTTAAAGTCTATTTTTTCTGAGATTAGTATGCCACTCTTGCTCTTTTTGATTACTGTTTGATTTTTCCCCCCATCCTTTGATTTTTAATGTATTTATATCTTTGTGTCTAAGGTGTGTCTCTTGTAGACAGCATAGTGATGGATCATATTTTTTTATCCATTCTACCACTATCTGTCTCTTTACGGGTGCATTTAAGTCATTCATATTCAGTGTGATTATCGATAAGTATGAGTTTATTGTCATCATATTGTTGTGCTTTTTCTTGTGGTGCTGACGATATTTTCTTTGTTCCTCTTACTTGTCTGTGCAGTTATTTTTGCTTGCAGATTTTCTTTTGTTATAGATTTTGTGTTTGCTGAGTTTTTATGTTTTTCTTCTTTTTATTTTGATGAGTAGGATTGTTAACTTTCTTAGTGGTTACGTTAAAATTTACTCTTATCTTCCTAAGTGTGAACCATTCTTTTAATACTTGATATTGCCTTGACTTCCTCTCCATTTGGAAGTTCTGTACCTACTCTTTTATGTCCCCTTTCATTGTTTTGAAGATATCAGTCATTTGCAGACTGACATCTCTATTTCCCCGTGTTAAGTCTTTTAGCTTTGTTTTATCATTCAGATTTCTTTACCTAAGTTGGTATCTTGCTGATCCTGTCCTGTGTCCTAGACACAGGTTGTTGTCTGATGATAGTTATCTAACCTAAGGACTCCCTTTAATATGTCTTATAATTTTGGTTTGATTTTTACAAATTCCCTTAACTTCTGTTTATCTGGAAATGTCCTAATTTCGCCATCATATCTGAGAGGGAGTTTTGCAGCATATATTATTCTTGGTTGGCAATTTTCTTCTTTCAGAGTTTTATATATGTCACCTCATTGCATTCTTGCCTGCATGGTTTCTGCTGAGTAATCAGAGCTTAGTCTTATTGTATCCCCTCTGTATGTGACTTTTCGTTTGTCTAGGTCTGCTCTCAGGATTCTTTCTTGTCTTTGGTTTTGGCAAATATGATTATGATACGTCTTGGTGACTTTCTGTGAGGTCTACCTTATATGGGGTTCATCAAGTTTATTGGATGGTCAACTTTTCGTCTTTCATGATATTTGGGAAACTTTCTGCCAGCAAATCTTCAACAATCTTCTCTGTGTTTTCCATTTTTCTCCTTGTTCTGGAACTCTGATTACATGCAAATTTTTGCCCTTGATTGCCATCCATGTTGTTGAAAAAAAGGTAGAGTTCAAGTCATTTTTTTTAATGTCTTAAAGTAGAAGCTTAGATTACATATATATAGGTGCATGCCCCCCACTTGCAGAAACTACTCCATTGACCCCACTCCTTCATCACTAGACAAGAGAGCAAGTAGGAACTTATTTCAGAGCACTGTGCACAGACCTCATGATTAATATGCAATTGTTTCCAATTTCTTGGGGTCCTTCTTCAGACTAGAACTGTATGTTTCTTTCTTTTTATTGCTTTCTCATTCAATATACCTAATATTTTTGGTTTTATGGAAATTTAACATTTTAGTTGTATGCATTGGCCTGGTCACTTATACTTTCTGAACATAATTTCCAGAGCTTGTAATATATGCATAATTTCTATTTACTAGTTAACAGGATGTCACCAGATACACATGCAGTTAAATTATAATCTATTGGGAATAAATTTTAAAATTATAGAATGTACAGTGGTATACACATGACATAGGAGTCCTTGGATGGTACAAACAATAAGCACTCGACTACTAGCTGAAAGATTAGCTATTCAAATCCACCCAGAGACATCTAGGAAGACAGGCCTGAGGATCTGCTTTCCAAAGTTTACAGCCTTGAAAACCCATGGAGCAGTTCTACTAACACACGTGGGTTGTCATGAGTTGCAATTGACTTGACAGCAACCAACAACGTACACATATGATACACTTATTAAATTTCAGTGACCTTGACATGTGCCACTAAAACGTACATGAAAATACTTTGTTTTACTAATAAATTGTTTTGATAATTTATGCTCTGAATTCCTCTTCCCAAGAAGCATTTGATTTTTAACTCTGTGGAGAATCAGAACATTTGCATACATCTCCTTAAGAAAATTAATGAGATATCCAATTAGTACATTGAGAGACTTAATTCATCACCCTCATATTTAAATGAGCATTATTTATCATATATCTCTCTTAAATGAGAAACTTTTGTAAAGAACTGGTAAATATAAATACCAAGGCTTGCTGCTTGGCTGGTCTCTCTCATCTAATTTATCTTACTATCTATGCCAACCTACTTACTCCTACCCTACATAGTTAAAAAAAAAAAAAAAACTTTTAAGATAGCTCACAATGATACATAAAATACAAAAGGAAACCTAAATTTGAAGTAGATAAAGAAGAAAAAGCAAACAGTTGGGTCTTTAATATTCACGTTTATTAACTTTATTCTCTGTGACAGGTGTCCTGGATCAGAGAGAGATTAATTATTAGTATTTACCTAACGATCACTGTGTTGACCCCCCTTGTGCCAGTCCTTACACTGAAATGACACAATATAACCCAGATGGAAAAGTCTCCTGTGTGAGTGACTGGGCAATCCCTAGGGAAGGGATGAAGAAAAGTGGATTTTCTTTGCTTTTATACGGGAAGAAGAGGCAACTGTCTGCCTCTTCCCTCCAAAACGAAGGGCGAAAAAGGCTTTGCTCCTTGCAAGCAGAATGAAAAAGATTCTAGGCTCTTACCCTAACCTTTTGAATGTTAAGTACCTTCCTCCAAGGGTGAGATATGCTCTGAAGTCTCCAGGTTTGATGACCTAGAGGTATCTCCAGTGTCTTGGGCCTCATTTTCCCTTAAAATGTGAACACATAACTAGGAGTTAGGTTAATCTTTCCAGACTTCTTTCACCATGTATACAGTTGTAAATTAACTTCCCAAGACAATTTCTACAAAATTTAGGAAGCCCCAAATCTGCAGAAGCACGAAAATATTTTCTCTGCATGCCACAGAAACATAATGGTAAGATCATAGAATCTATATTAACAAGAAAATTAGGCTAAAGTAACTGTAGATACATTCCTTGAATTTGCTCTTTTTAAGGAGATCCCAGAAGTCAACTTGTTACCTTGTTAATTGTGTCAAAAATAATCAAAGCTTAAAAAAATAAAAACATATAGAGTTTATTCAAGAATTCGAGTAGTTAATCTATATGCATAATGGGGGACCTTTCCATTCAGAAAGAAAAACAGAAGGACACGCTTTAGGCTAGTTACAATGAGATTTTAAGGAGGAAATAGAAAAGAAAATTACCCATTGGCTAATCTTAAAGTGATTAATTGAATCATGCCTCCTCCACTGAGATCAGCTGACATCAGGTTACTAGGTGGTCTCCATGGCCTAGCAAGCGTCCCATTCATTTGTATAAAACCTCAGGTGTAGCCTGATGGCTTTAAAATAATAAAGGCACCTCACATACTCAAGACATTCTAAAGGTTTAGAATTCCCTCTCAGGAAGCAAGGGAAATTACCTAAAGTTAAATTCTTTGCATGAGATAGACTGCATTAGTTTATGGGTAAAGATGTCTTTGTCACAAACGGGAATCTGCAGAACTTCATGGTTATGTGTTCCACATTCTTTCTTTTTATCTGTTTTTGGGGTACATTTCACAAAGGTCCATAACTTTGTGAAATTTCTTATACAGTCAGAGGAATCCATCAATTTGTGCCTCAGTTTTCTTTTTTATTAATATTTGACACTCTCTTTAGGGTACAATACACACACACACACACACACATTTGCCTATGTATGTATACACACAGAAAACAAACAAACAAGATAAATTTATTATTTTTTTAACTCCAAGAAAATGTAACTATGTTATGTCTGGGTTTTTTTTGTCTTTTCTATTTTTATTTTTTTGCTTTCAGTTGGGAAATAGAAATAAGCTTCACAGAATTAAAGAACTAAAATATTTTGTTGTAAAGAAGGGGAAAAAACTTACTAGGTTGATTTAAAATCTTCTTTTAGTAATTTCATACTTTCAGATAAAATGCACCTGCCCAGAGCATGTGGTTGAAGTCAGATTTATTTATTAGGAACAAAACATTTTAGAGTTAGAAAAGAAATTCAATATATAGCAACTCTAATGGTTTCACAGCTAGTTTTAGACTGGGTACGTCTAGAACACACATTGATTCCTAGTATGGATGAAGTTTGTGTTTCTTCAGAACTATGTATTTTCAATTACCTTTCTATTTCCCATTACCCTAAAGAGGTTTCCAACTGGTTTAAATCATAAATCTTAAGGAGATAGATTCTTGAGATTAAAAGGAAAATTCTTCACTGTTAATACAGTTAATGTGGGATACTGGGAAACATTTTGTAGGAGATAGACATGAGTTCAATCCTGACTCTATCACTTAATATTTGTATTAAAATTGAAGAGTAAAATTGGTTTACTCATCTATGAAATTACCTCCATTTTAGAGATGAAGATGGAGGGTGGACAAGTCACCAGATGAAGAAAGTATAGCAGATATTGCAGACTTTGAGAGGCGTAATAGAGATGTATAAATTGCCTAGCAGAATTCATGAGACACACTAAGCACTCAAAAAAGGGGAGAAAATATAAGGAAACATATCAATAGTAGAAACAGTTTTCTTTTTGTCCATCTCAGATGGACTATTTAAACTTTGCTGTTTTTGCATAGTGCTCTGATCTCCCTAACCTAGAGCAGAGTAACTAAAGACACACTTGTCAAGTTTCTTTAAGTGCACTTTAAAGCACTCACATATGCTGAGGGACACAGTCATTTACACGCCTTCAACAAATCAAGAGTAGTACCCCAGTGCCCAGGTAAAGAATATCTAGAAACTTCATTACCAAATGAACTATTTTAAAAGAGGCAAGCTTGGTTTATTTGTTTGCTTTAAACAGAAATGTAATAGCCTTAGGTACACAATGAAACAAACAAAATATTCCATCTTTGCTTCTTCTTGCTTTCTTTACTCTCTTCGTCTTCTTCCTACTTACTTCTTTCTCTCTCTTGGTATGTTTGTATGTGTGTCTGTGTGTGTGTATGAAGTACTTCATTATTTTGGTCATTTTAGATGCCTTCTATTCAATTCTCTCCTCCAGATTTCCGTTTTAGCTGTTCTTAAGAGATCTTGTTAGTGAAATTTAAGACAGGGACCTTCTAGAGACAATGAATATCTGTGAGACAAAAACATATCCTTAGGGGAAGGATTCTTCCTTCTCTCCATTATTTTTTCCAAGTAATAAAATAGTGAATTATGACTGCAACTTCATAATTAGTAGAATAATCCATAGGAATAAACTGAAGCAAAGAGTTTCACCGCTGGATGTTTATGCTGGTTGTTTATTTCCTTGAAGTTTAATCTGCTCAGCTTATATTTTTCTATGGGCAACCATTGTCCTTTGAAACAAGTGAGGACAAATGTTTTGATAAATCTTCTCAAATCAACACTTAGTATAAAAAGTCCTGATAAATCTACATAGCTGCTCTTACTGGAATTAGGATTTGCAGGTACCTGTAAGATTATGCCCCTACCTAACAGTCAAAATACGTTTGCATTGCTCTTGCCTCTTCAGAGCAAGGTTCAAACAGCATACATCATCTCTCCTGAAACTAGAATATACACACCAATTCCCTAATTTCAATCTCATTGTTCTGCTTGGTTATCTGATTTTTATTCATTCAACAAATATTGAGTTACTATTATATGTCAGACAATTTGCTACGCATAAGACATAGAGCAGTAAACAGGCAAACAAGATTATTTACAGGATATGAGGTTAGTGGACAGATTAGAAGGGCTTTGTGAATCAGGATAAGATATTTAAATTTTGTTTTATGTTTGTTAAAAAAACCATTAGAAGGTCTTAAGCAAGCAAATAAATTGATGTGGTTCGTATTTTAAGATCACTCTGGTTGTTGAATGTATAATGACTTGTTGGAAAGAGTTAGAAGAAGGAGGAAGACTTAATGCCTTTCTAAACCAAAAAAACCAAGCCCATTGCCATAGAGTTGATTCCAACTCATGACAGTCGCATGTGTTACAGAGCAGAACAGCTTCATAGAGTTTTCTTGGCCATAATCCTTATGGAATCTGATCACCAGGGCTTTCTTTCACAGTGTCACTAGGTGGATTTGAACTACAAACCTCTAGGCCAGTAGTCGAGTGTAAACTGTTTGCGTTATTCAGGGACCTTTAATGCTTTTCTAGACTTTCCATAAATGTAAACACTGCTCACATACCTGGGTCCAGTATAGTAGATATTGTCAAGCATGGGCTCTTCAAACTGACTCTAGGTACAAACACTGGCTCATCATTCACTAGTTATGTGACCTTGAGAGAGTTACATAAACATCTCAATTTCCTTATCTGTAAAATCGGAATAACAATTGTAACTTTCTCAAACAATTGACATGAGGATTAAATGCTGAGATATATATATCTCAGCAAAGTTTAGAGAAGAGGATGACTTGTGTCATATATATATATATATATATATATATATATATAGCTATATATACATATAGCACTTGGAGCCATTCCTGGCACATAGAAAACTTCAATAAGGCTTAAATAATTCATTATCCATAAAAGCTACCTACTCTTTTCTCTTTTGGTTGTATGGATTTTTTATCACCTCACCACTGAGACTGCAGGTCTTCCCAGCTTGGTTATTTTCTTACCATCTTGAGCTCATTTCTTTATTTGAATTTGGGCTACAGACTTTCTCTTCCCTAGTCTGATTGAACTCACGTGCATCTATAGGTTGCCTGGCTATCTAATTAGTACTTACCTGTTGTCATATTTCTTCAGCAGAGCTTGGGTTTTAGACTTCTTGACTACGTCCTTTTGCCCAAACCCTTGTAGGAAATCCATATGTATACTCTTTAATGTTTAATATCAAGAACGTAAAACCAGTGACATCCCCTACAATGTTTGCTGCTATTCTTCAGTATCTGAGGCTCACGTTTTAACTATAGGATTTTATTGTATCCATTTTATGATGATGAATAATTTATGCCATTAGTTAGCTACTGAATGTCACCAATTTCAGTGTTAACTTTATCTTCCAGATTTAAAAACAAAAACCTCAATTACTTCCTTATGTTTGTGGTGCTTTGAAGTCTTACTGTAGAGATATGCTAACATACCTGTCTGTATATCTTGGATTTCATTGCAGGAAGGACAGGGAGCCTATCTGTAAGTGACCTAATCTAAAGGGCTCCAAAAGGAATGGGCGAAATTAAATCAGAATCTGAGAATGGGCCTCCCAGGTGAGTTGCCAGAAGCTTGACTGGTCTCCTGAGTTCAGACGTTGTGACCCTCTAGTGTAGCCGGCTCTCTGCTGACTACAGCCCACACCCATTTAAAACATCATCGTAGTTTGTTCTTTGTCGTATCCTGAGAGTTTAGAGAAGAGAATGACTTGTGTGATCATGGCAGTCGTATATGTTTTGGTTTATAAGAGGTTAGGTAGAGAGGAAATATAGTCTCTGAGAAAGAGAACAACATTTAATAAGTTGACTGTTACTATTATTCAATGATAGGAGTCCTGGTGGCACAGTGATTAAAACCCTTAGCTGTTACCCAGAAAAGTTCAGCTGTTCAAACCCACCAGCGGCTCAGTGGGAGAAAGATGTGGCAGTCTGCCTCAGTAAAGATTACAGCCTTGGAAACCCTATAGGGCAGTTCTGCTCTGTCCTATAGGGTCGTTATGAGTTAGAATCCACTTGAAGACAGTGTTTTTTTTTTTTTTTTTTTTTTTTTTTTTTTTTGCTTTATTGTTCAGTGATGGCAAACAGCCTAACCTTGAGAAATGCCCTGATTGAGAAGTTACATCCTCTGTCTTCTGATGAAATGAGGAAGTTCACATTTTTTAAATCAAGTAATTGACTATAATTTAAAAGTCAACAGAAATTATAAAAAGAATGATTTTTGAGCTTTTATTATTTTCCAAACACTGTACTAAGAATTTTACATCCATAGTTTCATTTAATCCTCACAAAATCCTATGATATTGTGTACTATTATTGTTTCAGTTTCACACAAGAAGTTAGTAGGTATTGAGCAGAAAATCCAATTATTTCCATTGGAGATCCAGTGTCAGATGACACATGTACTATGTCAACATTTCCCGGGCCTAACATGCATTAGCAAAAGCTGACCCAGAATCTTGGCAATCTAAATACTATTGAATACTTGCCTCTTGAGTGGTTCAAAACCCTTCCAAACTTAAAAAAAAAAAAGGAAAGGAAAATCACATTGAAGTATAAAAATACTATTGCTTAAGAGAGGAGTTGGTAAAATTTTCTGTTAAAGGCCAGATAGTAAATAAATATTATAGACTTTGCAGGTCATATGGTCTTTGTTGCAACTACTCTGCCGTTGTAGAATGAAAACAGCCATAAATAGCACATAAGCAAATGGGCATGGCTGTGTTCCAATAAAACTTTACTTGCAAAAACTGGCTATAATCCACAGGCTGTAGTATACTGACCCCTGGGTTACAAAAAGAATGGGTGTAATTTTATTTAATTATGTAAAAATTACAGAATAATCTTCCAAATAATGGGTGAGAGATCATTAATTTTCCATACTAAATGCAATTGAGATATTGTAAAGGTCAGCAGTTTGAATCCACCAGCCACTCGTTGTAAACCCTATGGGGAGGTTTTACTCTGTGTTAAAGGGTCGCTAAGCTTGTTGCCATTAAGTCCATTCCGACTCATAGTGAGCTATAGGACAGAGTAGAACTGCCCCCCCCCCCACCCCGGTTTCCAAGGAGCGCCTGGTGGATTCGAACTGCCGACCTTTTGGTTAGCAGCCACAGCTCTTAACCACTATGCCACCAGGGTTTTCAATAGGGTAGCTATAAGCCAGAATTGACTAGATGGCAACAGGTTTTTTTTGTTTTTTTCCTCCAGCAAATGAAATCCCCAGGAATGAAATCCCTAAGCCTAAGGTATGAGAATAAAACTTATCATTGTGGGTAAAAAGTAAATTAAGATAAAACTACTCATCTTGGTCAGAAGATCTGGCACAATCAAAACAATTTCCTTCTTTCCCCAGTACACTCCAATACATCATCCTAGATACACTTATCATCCTGAAAATAGGTCTGACAACATTATTTCTGTGTTAAAAATATCCAGCAGCTTCTGCCTTCAGAATGAATTCTCAATTTCTTACTCCGGCAAATTGTTCTACTCACAATCCATCCGCAACTTACCTGGGTTACATCATCTCATGGCACCGCCACCCCTCGCCCCGTAACATTTAGCCTGTTCCATTGTTAAACATCTTCATTGAACTCCCAATTTCTGCAGTCTGTCAGAGCTTTACATGCTATTTGACTTTATTCAAATTTTTTAATTTTTATTTTGCTTTAGGTGAAAGTTTACAATTCAAGTTAATTTCTTATTCAAAAATTTATACACATATTGTTTTGTGACATTGGTTGCAATCCCCACAATGTGATAGCACCCTCCACATTTCCCCCTCAGGTTTCCTGTGTCCATTTGTCCCGTTCCAGTCCCTTCCTGCCTTCTCATCCTGCTTTTGGACAGGAGCTTTCCGTTTGGTCTCGTATATCTGATTGACCTAAGAAACACGTTCCTCACGTATATTTTGTTTTACAGTCCTATCTAATCTTTGTCTGAAGAGTGGGCTTCAGGAATTATTTCATTTCTGGGTTTACGAAGCATCCGGGGGCCATAGTCTAGTCTTTTTAAGTGAATTTGAATTCTGTTCTACATTTTCTCCTGCTCTGTCTGGTACTCTTTGCTGTGTTCCCTTTCAGGGTGGTCATTAGTAGTAGCTGGGCACCATCTAGTTCTTCAAGTCTCATGCTGGTAAAGTCTCTGGTTCATTTGATTCTTTAGTCCTTTGGGCTAATATTTTCCTTGTGTCTCTGGTTTTCTTCATTCACGTTTGCTGTAAGTGGAATGGGACCAATAGATGTATCTTAGGTGGCCATTCACTAACACGCTCTTAAGACCGCAGACGCTACTCACCAAAGTGGGATATAGAACATTTTCTTTATAAACTGTGCTATGCCAACTGACCTAGATGTCCCCAAAAAGTTGGTCCCCAGGCCCCAGTCCCAGCTACTCTATCCCTCAAAGTTTTTAGATGTGTCTAGGAAACTTCTTGGCTTTTGTCCAGCTGTGCTGACTTCCTCTGTTTTGTGTGTTGCCCTTCCCTTCACGAAAGTTGACTCTTGTCTACTACCTAGTCAGCGATTTTCCCTCCCCTTCCCTCCCCACCCTAGTAACCATCAAACAACGCTTTTTTCTAAGTTTAAACCTTTTCTTGAGGTCTCATAATAACGGTCTCATACAATATTTATCATTTTGTGACTGACTTGTTTCACTCAGCATAATGTCCTCCAGATTCATCCACGTTGTGAGATGTTTCACGGATTCATCATTGTTCTTTATCGTTGCATAGTATTCTATTGTGTGTATGTACCATATTTGTTTATTAATTCATCTGTTGATGGGCATTTAGGTTGTTTCCACTTTTTTGCTATTGTGAATAGTGCTGCAGTGAACATGGGTGTGTATATGTCTATTCGTGTGATGGTTCTTATTTCTCTTGGACATATTCCTAGAAGTGAGATTTCTGATCATATGGTATTTCTATTTCTGGCTTTTTAAGAAAATACCATATCGTTTTCCAAAGTGGTACCATTTTACATTCCCACCAGCAGGGCATAAGTGTTCCAATATCCCCACAACCTCTCTAACATTTATTATTCTGTTTTTTGGATTAGCGCCAGCCTTGTTGGGGTGAGATGGTATCTCATTGTAATTTTGATTTGCATTTCTCTAATAGTTAATGATTGTGAGCATTCCCTCATGTGCCTGTTAGCCACCTGAATGTTTTCTTTGATGAGGTGTCTGTTCATATCCTTTGTCCATTTTTAAATTGGATTATTTGTCTTTTCGTTGATGAAGTATTGCAGTATCTTGCAGATTTTAGAGTTTAGACCCTGGTCAGGTATGTCGTAGCCAATTTTTTTTTCCAGTCTGTAGGTTCTCTTTTTCATTCTTTTAGTGAAGTCTTTTGATGTGTTTGATTTTTAGGAGCTCCCACTTGTCTAGTTTCTCTTTTGGTGTTTGTGTATTGTTAGTTATGGTTTATATACTATTTATGCCATGTATTAGAGTCCTTCGTGTTGTCCCTATTTTTATTTCCATGATCTCTATCATTCTGGATTTTATATTTAGGACTTTGATCCATTTTTTAGTTAGCTTTTGTGTATGGTGTGAGTTACGGGTCTTGTTTCATTTTTTTACAGATGGATATCCATTATGCCAACACAATTTGTTAAAGAAACTGTCTTTTCTCCATTTAATGGACTTTGGGTCTTTGTCAAATATCAGCTGCTCATGGATAGATGGATTTAAGTCTGGATTCTCAATTCTGTTCCATTGGTCTGTGTGTCTGTTGTTGCACCAGTAGCAGGGTGTTTTGATTACCATTGCAGTATAATAGGTTCTAAAATCAGGTAGTATGAGAACTCCCACTTTGTTGCTCTTCTTCAGTAATGTTTTACTTATTTGGGATCTCTTCCTTTTCCATATAAATTTGATAATTGGTGTCTCCATCTCATTAAAAAAATGTCTTTGGAATTTGGATCGGGATTGCATTGTATCTGTAGATTGCTTTGGGTAAAATTGACATTTCCACAATGTTGAGTCTTTCTATCCAACAGCATAGTATGTTTTTCCACTTATGCAGGTCTCTTTTGGTTTCTTACAGTAGTGTCTTGTAGTTTTCTTTGTATAGGTCTTTTACATCTCTGGTTAGATCTGTTCCTAAGTACTTTATCTTCTTGGGGGCTGTTGTAAATGATATCGATTTGGTGATTTCCTTTATGAAATTCTCTTTGTTGGTGTAGAGGAATCCAACTGATTTTTGTATGTTTACCTTGTATCCTGATACTTTGCTGAAATCTTCTATTAGTTCCCGTAGTTTTCATGTGAATTTTTTTGGATATCATCTGCCAATAGGGATACTTTTACTTCCTTACCAATTCGGATGCATTTTATTTCTTTTTCTTGCCTTACTGCTCTGGCTAGGACCTCCAGAAATCTTCTATTAGTTCCCGTAGTTTTCTTGTGGATTCTTTGGGGTTTTCTGTGTATAAGATAATATCATCTGCCAATAGGGATACTTTTACTTCCTTACCAATTCGGATGCATTTTATTTCTTTTTCTTGCCTTACTGCTCTGGCTAGGACCTCCAGCATAATGTTGAATAAGAGTAGTGATAAAGGGCATTCTTGTCTGGTCCCCATTCTCATGGGGAATGCTTTTAGTCTCTCTCCATTTAGAATGATGTTGGCCTTTACCTTTGTATAAATGTCCTTTATTATGTTGAGGAATTTCCCTCCCCTTCCTATTTTGTTGAGAGTTTTTTTATCAGGAATGGATGTTGGACTTTGACAAATGCTCTTTCTGCATGGATTGATAAGATCATGTGGTTCTTATCTTTTGTTTTATTTATGCGATGGATTAGATTAACTGATTTTCTAATGTTGAACCATCCCTGCTTACCTGGTAAGAATCCCACTTGGACATGATGAATTATTTTTTTGATGCGCTGTTGAATTCTATCAGCTAGAATTTTGTTGAGGACTTTTGCGTCTATGTTCATGAGGAATATTGGACTGTAATTTTCCTTTTTTGTGGCATCTTTGCCTGGCTTTGGTATCAGGGTTATACTGGCTTCATAGAATAAGTTCAGGAGTATTCCTTTTCTTCTATGCTCTGAAATACCTTTACTGGTAACGGTGTTAAATCTTCTCTGAACATTTGGTAGAATTCTCCAGTGAAGCCAACCAACTTTTGGTCTTGTTGACTCTTTCAACTGTTTTTCTAGTCTCTATTTCATTTATTTCTTCTCTAATCTTTATTATTTCCTTTCTTCTGGTGCCAGAGGGCTTCTTTTGCTGCTCTCTATTTGTTTGACTTGTAGAATTAATGTTTTGATTTTGGCCCTTTCTTCTTTTCGATGTGTGCATTTATTGCTGTAAATCGACCTCTAAGCACTGCTTTTGCTGTGTCTCAAAGGTTCTGGTAAATTGTGTTTTCATTCTCATTTGATTCTATGAATTTCTTTATTCCTTCCTTGATTTCTTCTATAACTCAGTAGTTTTTAAGCAAGGTGTTATTCAGTTTCCATGCATTCAATTTTTTTTCCCTTGCTGTTTCTGTTATTGATTTCTACTTTTATGGCATCATGGTCAGAAAAGATGCTTTGTAATATTTTGATGTTTTGGATTCTGTTAAGGCTTGCTGTGTGGCCTAAAATGTGGTCTTTTCTGGAGAATGCTCCATGCGCATTGGGATAGAATGTATACTTTGCTGCTGTTGGGTGGAGTGTTCTATACATGTCTATGAGGTCAAGTTGACTGATGGTGGCATTTACATCTTCCGTATCTTTATCGAGTTTCTTTCTAAATGTTCTGTCCTTCACCAAATGTGGTGTGTTGAAGTTTCCTATTATTACGTGGAGCTGTCTATTTCTCTTTCAATGCTGTTAGCATTCATTTTATGCATTTTGGAGCCCTGTCATTGGTGCTTTTATATTTATTATGGTTATGTCCTCCTGGTGTATTGACCCTTTAATCATTATATAATGTCCTTACTTACACTTTGTGGTGAATTTTGCTTTAAAGTCTATTTTGTCAGAGATTAATGTTTCCACTCCTGATCTTTTTTGGTGGTTGTTTGCTTGATATATTTTTTTCCATCCTTCAAGTTTTAGTTTGTTTGTGTCTTTATGTCTAAGGTATGTCTTTTGTGGACAGCATATAGATGGATCATGCTTTTTTATCTGTTCTGCCACTCTGTGTCTTTACTGGTGCATTTAGGCTATTTACTTTCAGTGTAATTATTGATAGGTATGAGTCTACTGCTGTCAAAGTGTTGACACTTTCTTCATTCCACTTAATTTTCTGTGCTGAGACCTTTTTCTTTATGTATTTTCTTTTCATCTTTTTCATTATTGTTGATTTTGTGTTTGCTGAGTCTTCATGTTTTTCTTCTTTTTTATTTTGATGGGTAGCTTTGTTAACTTCCTTTGTAGTCACCTTGAAGTTTACCTTTATTTTTTGGAATTTAAACCAATCTTTTATCTCTTGATATTGCCTTAACTTCCTCTCCGTATGGAAGTTCTATGAGTACACTGTTTATTCCCTCTTTTTAATTTTGACATCATCGTTTACATATTGACATCTCTGGTTCCCTGTTTTCAATATTTTTAGCTTTGATTTGTTTTTGTGAATTCCCTGTCTAGGTTGATAACTTGTTGATCTCTCCTGTGTTCTAGTCTTGGACTATTGTCGGAAATTGTCGGTTCTCTACCTGAAGGAATCCCTTTAAAATTTCTTGCAATTTTGGTTGGGTTTTTGCAAATTTCCTTAACTTCTGTTTGTCTGGAAATGACTTAATTT
>NW_004444026.1:11439046-11440473 GCF_000243295.1 Trichechus manatus latirostris
GCTGAAGAGGGTTGACTGGGACGGGTTGTTTGTGGCACTTATTACAGCCACCAGAGCGGGTCAGTAATCAGTGCAGAGCAAGTTCCGGTAGGCCGTGCCTGTGCTGCTTGGTGGTGTGACGTCAAGCGCACAGTGCAGGTAGGTAGGATGCATCAGGGAGATTGTTATGTGTGGAGCTAAGATGGGTGTGGGAGAGAAGAGAGAGGAACAGGAGCCAAAAACATACAAACAGACAAAAAATTATGCTAGGGGAGCTTGCCGTTGGAGTGGAGAGATGAGAGACTATGAAATAGAGAAAAACAGAAAGGGGAAGAGGAAATAAAGAAAAGAAAAGAATGAATAAATAAAAATCAGAAAAGTTAAAGAACCACAACGTTCCCAGGGATCCCACCAGTGCAGCTATGAGGTCTGGGGAAGTTGCTCTCAGGTGTTGCAGTACAGCCTGGCTAGAAGACATACAGGTATACTACACCAAGTGTTCAGGGAACAGAAAGAGAAGGAAAATAATGAGAGTAGAAACGGAGCAATGAAGAAAGACAAAAAGGGAAAAAGAGGGAAAAGAAAACAAAACAAATTAAAAAAAAAAAAGAAAGAATGTCCTCCAAAAAGCAGGGAAAAAAAACAACGAGAAAAGAAATGCACTCAGGGATCCCTCTGCACGTCTGTGCAAGCTGATGGGGAAGTCTCCTTGCCACGCAAGACCGCCTGGCCAGAAAGGGCTCCCAACTCAAGAAAAGGAAAAGAAAACAAACAAACAATTCAAAACAAACAAATGAACAAAAGCCCTGGGATCCCACCAGCGTGGCAGCCCAGACTGGGAAGAAGCTCCACACTCAAACGGAGCTCCACAGCCCCTCAGGAAGAAGGAAAGATGGCGCATGGAGCCAGGTATTTGAGCAAAAGGAGGGGAAGGTGGTGAGAGGTAAGGAGGAAATCAAAAGCAGCAGGAAAAAAAGCAACACTAGCAGCCAACAAATGGAACTCAGAGAGCCAGCTAGTGCGGGCTGGTGTTTCTCGGACAAAAGACTGTGTCCGCGGGAAGCAGAGGGGGCCGAGTGTGGGTGACGATTGGTAGGGAGTGGGAAAACATATATCACAAATTACCGGAGATCTGCAGCCCTTCAGGAAGAAGCAAAGATGGCGCACGGAGCCAGGTATTTGAGAAAAAGGAGGGGGAGGTGGCGAGAGGCAAGGAAGAAATCAAAAGAAGTGGAAAAAAGCAACACCAGCAGCCAACAAATGGCACTCAGAGCACCACCTGTTCGGTTGTGTGGAATCCAAGCACCCGGTGTTTCTTGATCAAGAGATTGTGGCTGTGGGAAGCAGAGGAGGCCGAGTCGGGGTGAAGAGGGGTGGGGGGTGGGAAAGCGCATATTGCAAATTACTGGTTGTTTTGTCTCTGGTTGGATGCTCCATGAGGCTGCTTT
>NW_004444026.1:11440573-11499040 GCF_000243295.1 Trichechus manatus latirostris
TGAATCTCTCCTCGCTCTCCATTCTCTGTCAGTTTTCTCACTCCATTTGGTGCTTGGCTGAGTTCTTTATCTCCTCATTTGATGTTTTAGGGTTTCAGGATTGTTGTATTCTCTGTTCGGCTTAGTTTTTAGGATCTTTGCTGTGGAGGGATGGCGTGGTGCTTCTGCCTAAAGCGCCATTTTGCCGGAACCTGGATACATAATTCTTGGCTGGAAATTCTTTCCTTCAAGGTTTCATATATGTCATCCCATTGACTTCTTGTCTGCATGGTTTCTGCTGAGTAGTCAGAGCTTAGTCTTACTGGTTCTCCTTTGTAGGTGACTTTTCATTTAGCACTAGCTGCTCTCAAGAGTCTGTCTTTGTCTTTGGTTTTGGCAAGTTTGACTATGATATGACTTGGTGACTTTCTTTTGGGGACTACCCTGTATAGTGTTCTTTGAGCTTCTTGGATAGATATCATCTCATCTTTCATGATATCAGGGATGTTTTCTGCCAGCAAATCTTCAACAATTCTCTGTGTTTTCTATTATCCCCCCTTTTCTAGTACTCCCATAACTCGCAGGCTTTTCCTCTTGGTAGTGTCCCACATAATCCTTAGGGTTTTTTTTTATCTTTTAAAATTCTTTATTCTGATTTTTCCTCAAATAAATTGGCGTCAAATGATTTATCTTCAATCTCACTAATTCTGACCTCCATTGCCCCAATTCTATTCCTATGACCTTCTATTGAGTTATCTAATTCTGAAATTTTATTGTTAGTCTCTTGAATTTCTAGTTGCTATCTCTGTGTGGATTCTAGCAGTCTGTTAATTTTGTCATTTTGTTCTTGTTGTGTTTTCCTGAATTCCTGTATTTCTTTGTGTGCTCCTTCGTTTGGTCTGAGTTTTGCATGATCTCTTTCCTGATATCTTGGAGAGCTCTGTATATTAGTCTTCTGTATTTTCTCAGGAAGTTCTATTACCTTATCTTCCTCTGGATGGTTTCCTGGTTCTTCATTTTGGTCACTTGCTGGAGTCATCTTGACCTGCTTCTTTATGTTATTTGATATTGACTGTTGTCTCTAGACATCAGTAAGTTATTATATTTATTTATTGTATGTTTGTTTACTGCATCCTAACATTTTGTTTTGTTTTGACATGTCCAAGTAGGCTGGGCATGTGAGCTACTTTGGTTACTGGTGTCTTTGAAGCTCCCACATCCTGTCTCCAGGTGGTTAGAGCAGCAACTAGGTGTATGAACCCAGGAGTCTGTTCACTTTTCTTGCACCGGTGCAGCACAGGTGTGCAGTCCTACAGTCCTAGATGGGCAGGGATGTGTAAGGGAGTTCAGAGCAGGCAAGGTATCTGGATGCAGTAGGAGGCTATGCATAGAGCAAGGTAGGGGGTGACAGCTGCCCCTGGGTACCTGGGTGGAGGGTGTGTCCCTGTCACTTAGAGCATGTAGTGGGTGGGTATTGCAGCTGGTCCTTGGGCATCTGGAGGTGTTGCCTGGAGGGACTAGGAGGCACCCCTTATTCTCAGACCCCTGTCTTGGGTGGCTAGATGGAGTGGGTGCTACCATCAGCCCTCAGGTCCCTGGTGTGGTTGGGTGAGGCCCCTGCTTAAGGGGAAAAGTGGTGTCAAATGTCATGAATCTGCAGCTCCCCCTTGGCTGCTTCAGTTGAAAATAAGCTTCAGGTGTACGACTCGCTATTTTATGCTAATGGGGACATGTGGTGTTGAATCAGCCCACACAGATCTGCAGAGGGGTGAAGGGCGCTGCAAGTCCATGGACCCCTTATGCCAGTGGCTGGGTGAAGGGGCAGGGCCTCCCAACCTTCCCTGAGTTCACAGCTTAGGGGATGTGGCTTTTTTGAATGCTGCAAGACTGGTGTGGACATGGAGAGCCCTGAGTTCCTGGCTTAGGAGCTATGGCAGTTGTTGAATATTGCCAGACTGGTTTTGGAGCAGAGCAGGTACGGGGTGGTTGAGGGGAAGGAAGCACTTCTCCGCTGTGAAACTCTGGGAGGAGGAGGGGTTATTTTGCCCCCATCATGGTTGATTAGAAGTTTGCACTTAACTTTTACAGGTCTGGTGTTGCTCCTACTTGGTTCCAGAGGTGCGTGCAGATTCATTGCTGCTTGGCTGCATCCAATGTGACGAGGCTCATCTTTGGATGTTGTGCTTGCCTCACTCAGCCCGTGTGCACTGCAAAAACTCATTTTGTAGGGCATTAGCAATCTCATGATCTGTACTTCTCAGCAGCTTTTGAATTGTCTCTCCTTCCACCTGCTCTCAGTCTGATTCTTCAGCTTTGTCTTTGATGATTAGGGTTCCTAGATTGTCATATATAATCGATTCACTTGTTTTTTTGGGTCTTTGTTGTAAGAGGGATGACAGGAAGCATCTCTATTCTGCCATCTTGGCCCTGTCTATATTTATTTATTTTTTATTGAGGTTAAAATATATACAGAGAGAGAGATTTGGAGACCTGATGGCACAGTGGTTAAGCATTTGGCTGCTAACCAAAAGGTCGGTGGTTTGAAACTACCAGCTGCTCTGTGAGGGAAAGATGTGGCTATCTGCTTCTGTAAAGATTACAGCCTTGGAAACCCTATTGGCAGTTCTACTTTTTCTTATAGAGTTTCTGTGAGTTGGAATCAACTCAACAGCAGTGGGTTGTATATATATGTACATATATATATATATATATATATATACACACACACACACACACACTCACTTCATGGTTGCATGGCCTGTGGAAGAGTTTGAAATTGGAAAAGAGTGGATTCCTTATTTCAAACCTTAGGCAGGTGCTGGTTGTTGTTGTTAGTTGCCTTTGAGTCAACTCTGACTCATGGCAACCTTATATGTAACAGAACAAAATGTTTTCTAGTCCTGTGGCATCTTCATGATGTTTGAGTCCATTATTGAGGCTATTGTGTCCATCCATCTCATTGAGGTTTTCCCTCATTTCCACTCACTTTCTGCTGCAGCAAAACACGATTTCCAAACACAGAAGGTGCTGGTTACCTTGAAAGATTAAAGCAACAACAACACAAAACTAGAGGCTGTCTATCACTGATATGGCATCCCTGGGTGACACAAACAGTTAAGCACTCAACTACTAACTGAAAGGCTGGTGGTTCAAACACACCCATAAGTGTCTCAGAAGAAAGACATGGCGATCTGCTTCTGAAAGGTCACAACCTCAAATGCTATGGGGCAGTTCTACACTGCACACATAGGGTCACAATGAGTTGGAATTGGTTCAGTGGCAACTGGTTTTTGATTTATCACTGATACAAGATTCTCTGTGATGCTCAGAAGTGAGAGGTGAAATGGGATAGTGAAAAACTCATAAATCAATTGTCTAAGAGACTGAGGCTTGCATAAAGTTCCACTATGTGTTGTGAGCACATATGCTGTGAGAAAACTGAGAGTAGGCAACTTTCTTGAGCCTCAGTTTATTCATTTGTAAAATGGCTATAATAATGACTACAGTAATAACTGCCCATTCTGTTTTACCACGTTGTTAAAACTAATGGAGCAAGTGCCCGGCAGAATGAGTGCTCAGTGTATCACTTTCATTTCATCATGAGGTAGTGGGGCTAATTTCAAACCCAACCCAAGCACATGGACTCAGAGTTAAGAAACTTCTGGGTGCCAAAATCCACCTCCCTCAACTTCCTCTTTGTGAGGAGACAACTTTGGCCATGGGGAGTTTCTAGCCTAGTTTTGAGGGCCATAACGAGCTCTGACCATAATTAGGGAAGTGCTGCAGGTACAGACACACAGAGATCAAGCTGTGCTGAAAGGTACAATTGTGGGTGAAAGCAGTCCACAGTGTTTTAATGGACAGGCTCTAGAGATGTTGTCAAACGCATTTTTATTTTCCGAAGAAAGTCATGATAGATATCCAAGTAATTCCAAATGATATAACCTCAGCTCCCAATATTTGATGATCCATGAATAGGTCTTGGTGACAGGTGACTCTGGTGCTTTTAAGCAGCCTTGGGCTTGCTGTACAGAGACCTAAAGGAGCCTTGGTTATCACCAAGAAAATAAGGGCTTTACTGGAAATGTTTTTTAGTCACAGGAAGTCTATAATGTGTTTCATTCATCCTGTAAATAGAGTGGCAATAAAGTTATGACAATTAATCATCTTTTTAAACTACTATTTATTGAGTGGCAATAATGTGCAAGGTCTGGCACTATTAGAACCTGAAGAGAAGATACGAATGTTAACCATGGTCTCTGTCCTCAAAGACCTTGACATAGTTGGGAAGATAAAATGAAAATTTAACTAATAATACTTGGCATTGCAAACGTTAGGGAGCAGTAATAGGCAGATGCATAGTTCAGATACATCAATTTTTTAAGATCTAAACAAACAAACAAACTTATTAAGTACCTCAGACTTCATTACCTTTAGCCCATAATAAGAAGGGAGACAACTCACTCAAAGGTACGCACTCACCAACATGCAGACTATAAGTCAGAGGTAGGCAGAATTTTAGGAGTCAGAGAAAAGGAGTAGAGATGATCATGGTGAGTGAAAAAGGCTTCACAAAGAATGTAGTACTAGATGTGTGAGTCAGAGAAAGTTGAACAGGGGAGAGCTCCTCTTCCCAGAGAGTGAACATGTCCGTCAAATTGGAGGAGAAGGGTTGCACAGAATGAAGAATCTGATTAAGCCACAAAAGACTTACAAGTACGCTCTAAGTTCTGCTCAGTCAGCGTTGAAAAAGATGTTTCAGCTGAGATTGTAGGAAGATGAAAGAGAGATAACTATGTAGGAGAACTCACACTGATGTGCTGATGAAAGGAGCAGGAGCATCAAGAACTGACCAGATCAACTAGCCAAATGATCAGATGGCTGAGTGTAAAGTCTCTGCTTTTTTTAGTTGATGATCTTAAAATATTTGGCAAAGAGTGGCTGGACACGATAACTTACACTTCGTTGTGCTTGGTCATCCATACTGCTAGGCCATCACCTTCAGAAAGGCAGGAGAGGTCAGAGTCTTTGTAATTCATCTATAATAATTAGTTTCTTTTAAATAAAATATGAACTATAAGGACAAGATACAGTTGAAGAAACAGTTAATTAGCACTAAACAATACTTATTTAGAGTTGACTATAGAAAATGTTCTAGATATCAGGGATAGAGCACTGAACAACAGACAAAACTGCACATTACTTTCTAGTACAAGGACATAGATGAAAAACAAATATATATTAATAAAAGTTTTCATTGATCAGATGCTAAAAAATGTTATGATACAGAAAACAAAGTGGGAAGAGGAATAAGGAGTGCTGAGATTATGTGGGAGAACCCCCCCCCAAAAAAAGAACCAGTTGCCAGAAAGTCAGTTCTGACACATGGCAACCCCATGTGTGTCAGAGTAGAACTGTACTCTATAGGATTTTCATGACTGTAATATTTTCAGAAGCAGATTGTCAGGCCTTTCTTATGAAGCACTTTCAGGTGGGTCCTAACCACTAACCTTTGAGTTAGTAGTTGAGTGTTTAACTGTTTTCACTACCCAGTAACTCCCAATATGTATAAAGGGGGGTGCAATCTAAAACAGAGTGAGCAAGGAAGGCTTTGCTGAAAAGGTGACATTTGAGTAAAGAATTAAAACAGATGAGGAATGGAGCCATAGGGATGGATCCCTGAAGTGATAACATACTGTAATGTTTGTTCTGGGTACAGCAACAAGGGCAGGGCAACTCAGAGAACTGAGTCATGGAGAATAGTGAATAAAGAGGTCCAAAAGTAACAGCTGCCAGGTAATGGAGTAATTTGTAGATTATTACAAGGATTTTAGCTTCTACTCATATTTAGATGGGGAGCCACTGGAGGATTTTAAACAGAGGAATGACATGGCACTGCTTCCATTTTGAAAGGATGACTTTACCTTCTTTTGGAGCATAGTCTAAGAGGGAGAGGCAAGGATAGAAATAGTAAGGCTGATTAGGAGGTTATTGCAGTAATCCATGTGAGAGATGATTAAGGATTTGCTCAGGGTGGTAGCAGTGGAGGAGACAAGAAGAGGTTAGATTCTGAGCATACTCTGAAAGTTGAGTCAATATATTTCCTGATAGTCTGTGGGCAAAGTTTGATAGAAACAGATGTGTCAAGGATGAATCTGAGGTCTTGGCTTGAATAGTTATATTGACAGCATTGCCATTTCCTGGGTGGATGAAGATGTTTGGAGGAACAGGTTTGAAGAAAGAGCAATTCTTGTACACATTAAATTTGAGATGGCCACTAGACATCAAGGTGGAGATGACAAATAGTCAACTGAAGTGAAGAAAATATTTCTCAGCTATATAAATTTGCCAATTGACAACCTAACAATGGTATTTAAAGACATGAGATTTGTTGAGATCCCCAAGGACAAAAATGTAGATAGAAAAGAGAATAAGCCCAAGGAGTGAACCCTGGGGCCCAGTATTTAAAGGTCTAGAGTATAAAGAGAAATGATTGAAGGAAAAAGAGGAGCAGCTAAAGAGCGAGGACAAAAACCAGGGCAGGAAGCCAAGTAAAGACAGTGTGTCAAAATAAGAGGTCAAATACCAACTCAAACATGCCCCATAGGTCAAATAAAATCAGCACCGAGCATTGACCATTGAATGTAGCATCTGGAAATCATTGATAACCTTAACGAGCAGTTCTAGTAAAATAAACTAGTAAGCAGTTGCCATCAAATTGACTGACTCATGGCAACCCCATGTGTGTCAGAGCAGAACTATGCTCCACAGTGTTTTAAATGGATGATTTTTTGGAAGTAGATTGCCAGACCTTTCTTCTGAAGTGCATCTGAATGCACTCAAACCACGAACCTCTTGGTTAGCAGTTGAGTGCATTAGCCCTTTGCACCATGGATACAAAAGTCTGATAGAGTGACTTATTGGGAGAATGAAGTGAAGAACTGGTGACAGTGATTACAGAGACATTTTGAGGAAATTTTGCTTTACATTTATCAGAAAAAGGTTGAGGTTGATGATAGGGGATGTGAGATCAATAAAGTTGTTATTACTTGTTTAAAGATAAAGGAAATCACAGGTTGTTTGTATGCTCATGGAAGTGCTCTGGAAGGAAAAGGGAAGGGAAGAGGCAGACGGGAGTTAATTGTTGCAGTGATGTCCTTTAATAGGGGAGAAGAGCTGGGGTCTAGAGCAAAAGTGGAGATACTGGCATTTGATCAGAGTATGTTCTGCTCGTCCATAGTAACAAAAAAAGAGGGAGAAGATATGGGGACAGATATAGGTAAGTGGGTAGATGTGGTGGTGGGAGTTTGGAGAAGCTTTTTTCTAATTGACTTTATTTTTTCAGTGAAATGGGAAGCATGTTCATCAGCTGAAATTAGGGATGGGGGAGCAGGTGTTGGAGGAGTGAGAAAATGGTGTAAAATAAAATAAAATAAACCAAACCTGTAGCTGTTGAGTCAATTCCGACTGGTGGCACAATGGTTAAGAGCTTGGCTGCTAACCAAAAGGTCAGTAGTTTGAATCCACCAGCAGCTCCTTGGAAACTCTATGGGGCAGTTCTACTTTGTCCTATAGGATTGCTATAAGTCAGTGTAAAATAGTCTTATAAAATAGTCTTAAACTTACGAATAGAATCATGAATGCTATCACTTTGGGCCTGCTTATCCAAACAGGGAAAATCTAATTATATTGCATTTCATACCCTGTCACCATTTGGCTTTAAGTCTATGTCACTTAAGCCATTTTGACCTTACTATATTTAGTACTTTTCTTAAAGTTGTTATGAAACAGAGTTAAATTGAAGGTAAGAAGTAAACTTAACCCTTCAACAAAATTAAGAGTCATTATGTGTTACGCACTATTCATTAATTATTTTATTTAATCTATATTAGCATGTGGTATAGAAAGCATTATTATCCCAAGTTTACCATAAGGAAACCCAGACTCTAGGAATATTAAATAATTTGCTCAATGTCACTGCCAAAGTAATATGATTACCAGAATTAAAAGGGGAAATTATTATACAATCTGTTCAGTCTGGGTCTGCCATTCTCCAGAAATAACCTTGTCCTTTCAGATGAATATTTACTGTATTAACTGTATTATTGTACTGATGTATAAATTTTTGTTTGGTAAATATGATAGTGATTTAAGTCCCAAATTTTTCATCATTCTGGAAAGTTAAAATTTCTATATACAGTGAAGAAGTTCTAAGGAAAAGAAAAAAAATTCAGCAAAACCATAGAAACATCCTGATGTTAGAGGGATCTTAGAGATCAAACAGCCTAATACTATTAATTTATAAATAAGTCACTGGGGCCCAGAGACACAAGTGACTTGCCAAAGGTAGCTGATTTAGTACAGGAGAACACAAAGCTCCTGATTTCAAAGCTGGTGTTCTTTTCAGTGCACTTAAAGGACAATAAATGGATTGAAATTAGTTTCTAAATCTACAAAGAGAATTACAAGTTCCCCTTGATTAATGTGTTTTCAGAGTACTTTATAATGATATTTCTTTTGAAGTCAGCCAGAAGATGCTAACTTTTTATTCCAGATTTTCTATGTGGAGCTTTCACCATTACTATTATAATTTGAATTAAGATTATTTTTCTCCATTCACTTCATTCGTCTGAATTTATTTGCAGCTTTTCTACATGCTTCTCTTTACAAAGGTGGAAAAGTGTAAGTGTTTTGGGTCTATAGAGTGGGCTACTTTGTGCTTCTTACTCAGAATATATTCTTTATTGTCTGTCCTCCTTCCAGGGCCTTCATCATTGTGAATTCACTCCTTTAAGTCCTGAAGAAGTTCTAAGGAATTCCTCTTCAAGTTACTAGATAGAAGGAGAGGGAGAGGGAGTGAAAAAAAGAGTGAGAGAGAAAAGGAGCCTTAAAAGGGTGTTGTGGATGAAGTGTGACCGCAAAAGGATATGTTGAAGTCCTATCCCTCCATTACCTGTGAATGTGACCTTGGTTGGAAATAGGGTCTTTGAAGGTGTCGTCAGTTACCATAGGTCATACTGGAATAGAGTTGGTCCTAATTCAGAATGAATGGTGTCCTTATTTAAAGAGGAGGCACACGGAGGGAGGACAACCTGTGAAGACAGAGGAAGAGATTAGAGCGGTGTAGCTCTAAGCCAAGGATTGCCAGGAACCACTAGACGCTAGGAAGAAGCAAAGAAGGCTCTTCCCCTAGAGCCTTCAGAGAGAGCATAGACCTGCCTACACCTTGATTTTTGAACTTATAGCCTCCAGAACTGTGAGACAATACATTTCTGTTGTTTTAAGTCACCCAGTTTGTGGTACTTAGTACAGTAGCCCTAATAAACCAATATAGAAGGGAAGCCTGAAAAGGGATCTGGCTTGTTAGGGAGGTCAAAAAGGAGACAAAAGACAAGCCTTACACAAGGCTGTGAAGGCCTCCAAATACTCTTGGCTGACTATTTTGTAAAGAGCTGAATCCAGTGGTGATAAGGAATCAACACAAAAATCTTCAATCTCAACACCCCTCAAGGAAACCAAGATGGGGGTTGATTAGAGAAAGTTCTGAGAGTTTGCTTGACTAATTTGCAATAAAGAAATAAGAAAGGAACAGAACAGTCTCATATTTGTCTAATCATTCTCTAAAATCTGTTTTCATTTGACATTTGAACTCCACAGAGCCCCTTTGATATTGAAATCTTTTTCAGGGTTCATTATTTTTTACAAAGCTTTGTATACTTTGGTGATCACATTAATTTAAACACATAAAGATGTGACCTAACAGTGAAAATAAATCATAAGCTAGTCATAATATCTTAATTTTTCAGTATCTCACACTAGTGATCTGGTAGAGTTTGAAATTGAGGAATAATGGTCTCCAAGTTTGAATGATTGATTATAGAATGATTTGAGAAAGAATAAAGTTTTTTTCCATCATAAAAGGAAAGAATGTATAAGAAAAAAGAATACAGATCTTAGACATTTTCTTTTAATCACAGCTTTCCACTTATTGAATCTGTGCTTTCAGTAGGTTATATAAACTTTTTATGAATTTTCTTTTCAAAATTTCTTGGTTATTTCACCTAAGTTAACTACAGATATTGTCAGATCTCTAATATTTCTAATAGTCTAGCTATGATTTTTCTAAAGACATCAGATAAGTGCCTCCTAGCCTTATCATTTAATACAACACCGTAATTAACTGACTTTCCATGGTTAGTATTTTAAAAATTGGTTTATCCTTTTTTCCACAACTTGGACTTTATCAAAGGTGAGCTCAATATAGTTCCCATCACTCAACTTAAAATGCTGTTTTTAACTACTACTGTTAAAAAAGCTGGTGAGTTTCATTTGCCATGTGGGCAAGTGTTTGTTTGGTGAAGGATCATATACACTGATTGGCCCATGAGCCTTCAGTTATCTCTTACGCTGACCTGAAAGAATGTCAGAAATTCTGCTGGTAGAGATTGTCATTTGGATTAAAGCTGTTTCAATGATACTTTTAAATTTTCTGTGAGGGAAAACATGTGAGGATGTAATCAGCAATAATCTTGTTGCAAATTACTTCCATCATTCATTCAATAAATTTACATTGAATGTCATGTCTATATGCAAAACACTGTTAGATTTGTGGTACTAGAGAAAGCAAAAGCAAGCAGAGCCTTTGTTTTCTGTAGCTTATAGTCTGTTGGAGGAGGCAGATAATCAAATAATTAAACTAATAAGTATATGATCCACCAACATAAGTTTTCAGAGGGAACAGAACCCAGTTTTACACAGAAACTTGACCTAGATTTGGGGGTTAAGGAAGGCTTTCCTGAGACAAAGAACCTTAAACTGAAAGAATGAGAAATCACCGTGGCCAAAAGAAGGAGAGGAGAGGACTCCAGGTAGAGACACACGTATATTCAGAGCCCATTTGATGGGAGAAAGCATGATATGTTGGAGTAAATGAAGGAGATCTGGTGGCTCAGTGGTTAAGTGCTCAGCTGCTAACTGAAGGGTCGGCAGTTCAAACCCACCAGTGGCTTCGCAGGAGAAAGATATGACAGTCTGCTTCTGTAAGGATTACAAAACCAGAAAAACCAAACCCATTGCCATCGAGTCAATTCCAACTCATGGAAACCTTACAGGACAGAGTAGAACTGCCCCATAGGGTTTCCAAGGAGCGGCTGGTGAATTTGAACTGCCAGTCTTTTGGTTAACAGCCGAGCTCTTAACCACACACCACCAGGGCTCCCATGAGGATTACAGCCTTGGAAACCCTATGCGGCAGTTCTTCTCTGTCCTAGAGTGTTGCTATGAGTCAGAATTGACTTGACAGCAATGGATTAATGGGTTGGAGTAAAGAGAGAAATTCAAATGAGCCTGGAGCTCAGAAAAAGGAAAGAAGGAAGGAAGGAGAAGGCAGGAAGAAAGGATAGTGACAAATGAAGCAAAAGCAGTACAAGTACTAAAAACAAAATCAATACTTATATAGCTTTTAATATGCACCATTCACACTTTAAAGTGCCTTACATAAATTACCTTATTTAATCCTCATAACAATGGCTATGAGGTAGATACTATGGTTATCTTCATTTTTAGAGATAAAACTGTGGCAGAGAGAGCTCAGATATTGTTCAAGGTTTGTAAGTAGTAATTGTAGGAGCTGAGAATTAAACCTTGGCAGTCTGGCTCTAAGTGTGTGCTCTTACTTACTGTACTATATCACCTCCTTATAATTAAAAGCTAAACTAATCATAATTTACTTTCATTGAATTCTGACTATGGGGTTCCCATGAGTCAGAATTGACTCAAAGGCAACTGGTTTGGTTTTGTTGGACTAGGTACCAGCCACTTCTCCGTGTTCTTAAATGTATTAATACATTCATTCACTACTGACAACCTACTCTTTTAGGAACTGAGGATACACAGATGAACAAAACTGAGAAAAACTCTCCCTTCATTTTAAGGAGGGGAGACAAACAATTAAAAAATAAACAAACAAACAAGTAATATATAGTATGTTAGATGGCGACAAATGGAAGACCACAAAGACTTTAGAAGTGCCGGGGTGGAAGTAGTCTAAAGGGTGCTTAAAGAAGACCTCACTGATACATTTTTGAGTAAAAACCCAAAGGGCATGAGGAAACAAACCATGTGCCCTTCGGAGAGGAGAATATCCCAGTAGAAGGAACAGCAAGCAAACCCTTCAATGCAGAATGTGCTTGGAGTGTTCAATAAATAGCAAGGACACAGGAAGACAGGATCACAGTGAGTGATAATATATGAAGTCAGATAGCATCAGGCTAGATCACGTAAATCATGTTATCATAGGACTTTGGTTATTACTGTAAGATGGGAAGCCATTGAAAAGGCTTGAGCAGAAGCACATGATGTGGTGTATATTAACAGAATCATTCTGAATGCTGTGTGTATAATAGACTTTGAGGGAGCAAGAGAATAAAAAAATAATTAAGAGACTATTTCAATAACCTAGGCTAGAGATGATGTTTTGGATCAGAAGGCTAGGTGTAAATATGCTGAGAGGTGGTCAGATTCTTGATGTATTTTGATCATGGAGCCAACTGGATTTTCTGATTGATGGGATGTGAGGTTGTGGGAAAAAGATGGATCAAGAATGACTCCTCAGTAACTGAAAGGATGTATTTGCAATATACTGAGATAGAAAAGACTATGGAAATACCAGGTTTGGAAGAAAAGCAGGAATTTGACTTTGTACTTGTTGAGTTTGAGATAGCTATTAGACGTTCAAGTGAAGATGCTGACAGAAGAGTAGCATCTATGAGTTTGAAATTCAGAGGAGATGTTCAGGTTAGAAATGAATATTTGGCAGTCATAAATTTACATATGATATTGAGAGTCATAAGATTGGGTGAGAACCACCTTATTAGTGACCGCATATAGAGAAAATTTCCAAGAATAGTTCCTTGGAAAACTTGAGAATTTAGAGACTGCGGAGAGAAGGTGGATCCAACAAAGGAGACTAAGAAGTAGTGAATGATGTAGCCTGAGATCCATAATAGACCATAAGCTAATGCTCTTTCCAAAAGGTGGAAGTGATCAACTGTGTCAAATGCTGCTGACCAGTCAAGTTAGTGAGGATTGAGAATTGGGCTTTGGATTTAGTAAGGTGTAGGTTACTGGTAAGGAGCTCTGGTGGCTCAACAGTTAAGTGTTTGGTTCCTAACTTAAAGGTTGGTGGTTTGGACACACCCAACAGCTCCAAGGGAGAAAGACCTGACAGCCTGCTCCCGTAAAGATTACAGCCTACAAAACCCTATCGGGAGTAGAAAACCCTATTCTGTCCCATGGTGTCACTATGAGTTGAAGTTGACTTGGTGGCACCTAACAACAGATTAATGACAACATTGACAGGAATTGTTTTGGTGAGTGGAGGATAAAAAGTTCGATTGGATAAGTTCACAAGAAGAAATGGGGGAAGATGAACTGGGGACAGCACTACAGACTCATCTTTTAAGACCTTTTGCTGTTAAAGGAAGCTAAACATGGGTGGTAGCTTTGTGGAGGGAGAGTGATATAAAAGGAGAAATATTTTTTTTAAAGATAGAGTAACTGATAGCATATTTGTTTACTAATTGAGATAGTAAAGTAGAGACAGGAACAATAGCTGAAATGATGACTTTGAGGGGGCAAGAAGTAATAAAATCTTATGTATTAGTGGTGGGTAGACCTTAGATAGCGGCATAAATAGTACGTCCATAGAAATAGGACAGAACCAGAACCGAAGTACACGGTTGATAGTTAGGCAGATATGCAAGTGGGAGAAGGTGAGATTTTGTTTTTTTTTTTTTTCCCAGTGAAATAGCAAGCAAGGTGGTCATCTGGTAAGAAGAATAAAGTATTTAGAGATCTGAGGAGAGAAGGGAGAGTGTAGAAGAGTCAATGTAGAGTGAATGAGCCAGGGAATGTAAAAAAATTGCCAGTCAGCACAGATTCATTTAACACACAATCTATGAGATAGATGCTATTATTGCACCCATTTTATACATGAGGTAGCAGAAGCACAAGAATGTTCCATATTTTGTCCAAAGCCTCAGAGCTAATAAGTGGCAGGCAATTTACCTTTTTTTATTGTGGTAAATATGTATGTAACAAAACATTCGCCATTTTAACATTGTTCACATGTACAATTTAGTGACATTAATTGTATTCGTCATGTTGTGCAACCATCACCATTATCTGTTTCCAACTTTTTACATCACCCTTAGCACAAGCTTAGTGTCTCCTAAGCAGTGAATCACTTTTTTCCCTCTCCCTCCTACACACACCTGGTAACCATTGATAACCTTAGGTCTGTGTACATTTGCCTGTTCAAGATATTTCGTATAAATAGAATAATACAATATTTGTTTTTTTGTGACTTAGTTATTTCACTCAGCATGATGTTTTCAAGGTTCATCCATGCTGTAGCATGTATCAGGACTTCATTTCTGTTTAAGGCTGAGTAATATTCTATTGGGACTTTGAAAGTCAAATAAATCTGTACCCTAAGACCAATGAAAAACTATTGAACCATTTTCAACAGGCATATGACATAATCAGTTTTGCATTTTGAAAAGGTCATACTTGTCATACTTGTTGGAATATGGTCAAAAGAGTCTATGATAACTAGGACCAGGATGGAGGCTGAAAAACTGGAGAGAAGTGAATGGAATATTTGGAGGAGTTAAAATCAAACACTTAGTTATGAATTCTTTATGAGGGATGTAGGGGTATGTCAGTGATGAGTACTGGGTTTCAGAGTTGCAATACTGAATGGATGACAACATCATTAACACAGAGACCAAGTTGGGGAATAAAGCAGTTTAAGTTTTGTACCTATTGATTTTTAGGGGCTGTCAGCCATCCCAGTGAAGATGTTGAGTAGAGAGTTGGCTATACAAGTTGTTTGCTAAGATATCTGGAACTATAAAAGGTGAGGCATGGCATAAATATGATAATTAAATTATACTGAGGATGAGATTGATTTGGAATAAGCATACAGTTAAAAGAAAAAAGGGTAAGGGGTAGCATCTTGAAGAACTCCAAAATTTGAAGGTTTTGTAGAAAAGGACGTGCCTGTGAGTTGCCAGAGGGCTAGGGAGAAGTTCAGAATACTGTAGTGTCAACAATGCTAAATAGAATAATTCAATGGGGAGGGCGTGATCAACAGTGCCAAAAGCTGTTGAGAAGGCAAAGGAGAATCAAAACATTCACTGGATATAGAAACAGGAAAATCATTCCAGACATTAATCAGGACTATTTCCACAGAATAATGAAGGCAGATGCTAGACTAGAATGTGTTAGGATGAGTTGGAGATCAGGAAGTTACTTCAAGACATACAGATAAATTTTGAAAGATGTTTAACTGAAAAGATAATGAAAAAGAAGATAATAATGGAGTATAGGGTATAGATATTGAGGGCAGGAATTTTAAAAAGGGAGAGCAGTGAGCTTGTGTACATATAAAAGGGAAATTTCCAGTTGACAGATAATTGGTTCAATTTGTAGGAATATTAGATAATTATTAATGTGAGATGGAGTAAGCTGATAGAATCCCAAACAAAGATAGAAGAGTTGTATTGGCAGAAGGATATTTCCTTTAGGAGAACATTGGCATGTAGATCGGTTTGTACAAGTCGTTTGCACATTTGTTTATTGGTGTTTTCCTTTCCATTTTATTGATTTGAAAGAGTTCCCCATTATAAGGATATCGACTCCCTCCTTTATCATATATGTTCCATACATTTCTCAAATGTTTTGCTTGTATTTTAATCTATTTGTGATTTATAACGTGTAAATTTTAAACTATATTTAGTTTATTTTTATCAAATTTTCCTTTATGATTTCTGCATGAAGTATCTATGTAAAAAGACCTTCTTCAACCAAAATTTATGAAAACATTCTTCAAAAATATTTTGTAAAGCCAGTCATGGGATTCGATACCCGCAGTCTAGCAAATAAACTCTTCAAAAAACAATGCACATTTTGAGGACAGCAACGCCAGACCCTTGTTTTATATGCAGGCCATGGCCGAGCAGCCTTATCCAGGTCCGTGGCACCTAAATCCTGTCTATAATCCCTTCTGTGTTCCTGGGGCTGGTTTCAGAAATGGAAATCCATACTTTCCATATTATCCAGTAGCACTGCTTGGTATCCTGGCTTTATTTTGCCTACCAGAGTTAACCAAAGACCTCCATTCCCTAAGTATCATCATACAGCAAGATTCTGGCACCTTAGTGGCCTTGGGGAAAAAAAGGAAACCAAAGAAACTCAAACTGATCCTCAAAAGCCTGAAAACAGATTCAAAAAAACAAGATATCCACTTGGAAGCTGACAGCCATGACATTGATTGGCATCAATAGAATGATTAGTGTTCATACTACTACTATTGAAACAGAAACTGACATTGCCCCTGAGAAAACAAATGAGGCTTTATCTTCTGTTGCTCAGGAGAGGAAGCTACATGATAAGAGCCCTTCTAATACCACTCCACATAGAAACACACCTCCAGCAAGTTATGACTTTGAGAAGGAGTACGTGAGAACAGAATATGGCAATGGATCCTTGCAATATAATTCTCAGACTTTTAAAGAAACCATCCCTTTGTATGACTTGGCCTATGGCAAAGTCATGCCAGAGGACAAGGTGCAGCACAATCTGATTTCAGGGAGTTCTGCTGAAAACATGGCTCGTGTGCACTATAACCCTCCAGAGGGTGAGGACGACATTACGTACACAGATGAGCGAAGAGCTGCTGTGCTGTTGGAGCAGTGTCCTGAAGGAGTATGAGACAAGGGGTCAGAATCTGGCATGGAGATGAGCTTGGATAAAGAAAAAAAAGGGTATGTGGTTGTTTCCAAAATCCTGTCACCACCAGTAAAAGCAGAAGCTGCAGATGATGGCCAGTTGATTGAAAGCCAGAACACCTTGAGGTCAGAAGTATGCAAGTCTAGTAAAGATGTAAGTGAGCTCCAGCAGGAGAGTCCACTCTGCTCCAGCAAGGAGCTTGTTAATGACGTGAGCCTGCAGTCCAATGCCCAGAACCCCTCAATGATAGGGAAAGAGTCCTGGACATCAGTTTTTTCTCCCCTGAAACAACACCTCTTTCTTTGCCTTCCTGGCTGTGTGGTTCAAGTATGTTGATGAAGCTATTTCTTGTGATATAACCTGGTTCTCATGGAATAGTCCTCAAACTTCATCTGAGGAAATGTCCACTCAAGAAACAGTCTTGGATGAGGAACTTGAGGCAGCTTATTATAAGGACTTGACAAATTTATGGAGTGTCTCCAGCATCATACAGAGTTTAAGCTAAAGAATGGCAAGAAACCAGACTTTGAAAAGGAGAAAGGCAGAAAGCAAGAGTATGAAAAGGAGAAACGCAGGAAGTTTGAAGCCTCTACCAGCTCCTCAAATCTAAGGACAACTTATGCGTTAAAGAAAAATGGTGCCTAGGACAGCTGACTCTCTGAGGATTCAGAAGACTGGGAGATAGAAGAGGAAAGTGAAGATGATAAGGAAATGTATGAGGTAGAATGTCTCTTTCAAGAAGTTTGTCCACAGATTACTCTGAATTCTTCCAGATGCAGGCTTGATCAAGATGTTGGCAGGAAGATAATCTGGAAGCCTTCCGAGAGCTCCCTCTCTCCCCAGTTCATCATCTGGCCCACCAGAAATAAGCTGAAGTTGAAGCTTGGTGCATGTGAGAGCATCCCTCTGGTATACAAGGTGAAGGAGCAGCAGGGCTGTGAAACCAGTTATGGCAGGTGCCAGAAGAAACATAGCATGGCCAAGCAGGAGTCAAAGAGAGCTTCTCACAGGTCTCCGGAAAGTAACTCTGGGAGATCAAATAGGGAAGTGCGTTATAGGCCAACAAATAAATCAGAAATTTGAGGCTGGTGTTGTGGAAGTTTGGGACATACTTAGCGCATGCAGAGGTAACTCTTGACAGACCAAAGAGTAAAGCGTGTTGCAAGCTAACAAGCAAACACAGATTTGAAGCAGATGCCATGGAAATGTGAAAAATGCAATATTCATAAAAGAAAGACTAGTAACTTAACTCAAGCAAAGTGACAACACAGGCCTTTAGGATTATACTGAAAAACAGATGCTGAAGATACATTGATAATGATTCTCTGTATAGCTTATTAATTTCTTAAGTATGTTATAAAACTGACTTAATGACATGTTTTATATGTTTCATTTCATAGGAAACAAATTGAGCTTCAGCTATAAAGAAAAACTTATTATTACATATGACTTGATGGGAAAGAACATGTGATCTTATTCTCTGTTGGACCTAATAAAACTCTTTTCTATTAACTAGTAAGTTAACAAAATGTGACCTGCGAAGCCTTTGGAATTGTGAGTTGTAAAACAGGAAATAAATGAAAGTGAGTATGTGTGGAAAAAAATATTTTGTAAGACACTCATGATTTGTTTTTAACTTTTGAATTGTAACACACCTGGAAGTCATATTTATATTAGATATGAAATAGAAATCTACTCCCAACCCACCTCCACCACCACTACCTCATTGTTACCCTTAATTAGTACATGATGTTCACCCTCTAGCTTTTAGCCTCAAGGACAAAACCAATTGCGTGCTGTGATCCAGGCTCATTTCCTTGTGCTGGTTCAAAACCGCCTGTCTACCTGGTCAGTTTCTTTATCCTTGCCCTGGAAGCAAGAAGGAAGAACTGTGCACATCTTTTCTCAAGCATATGTGCCCCCCTTCTATCAGAGCCATTCAGAATGATTCCCAGATATATACTTTTGATGATTTTATTCCTTTCTCAGTTTAAAGGTATGTTTCAATGTTTTTATGAGGGATTTGTTATTATACTACGAGGTAATGTCTCTTTAATCACAAAGTTTAAATTGGAAATGATAAAAATATTAAATATCCACTAACAATTTTGCTGTGAACATCGCAGCCAGAGTAGCCTTGCGAATCTTCTCTCTTAATGTTGTGGCAGGGTCTTTATTATTGGATAAAATTAAGTGTAAGACTAAACATAAAAAAAGAAAATGTGGACAGCAGGGGTAAAAAAGCTTTCATCTTCATCAATAGTTAATTATTTCACTAATATTTAATTATTATTTAATATTTTATTATTATTATTTAATTATTTCACTAATAATTAATTCCATATTAATGCTGTGTTCGATTGTAACTGATGCTGTAATGTACTTGCAAATACTAGAGACAGCAGAGACCAGTTCATTAAAATTTTGATTTACAAGAAGACTGGCTGATAAAGGTTTTGCTTGGTTTGGGAGAAGTAGATGGGTTTTTCGTTGGTTTATTTGTTTGTTTCCAACTTAATTGCAATTGAAGATAATTACAAAAGGAATTAATATGTAGAGAGCAGCATGTGCTATTCATTATTGTAAGAACTCTAAATGCCGAAAATATACCTGCTTAGATTAAAAGTAAGAAAAAGATGTTTTCTTTGGATCGGATATGATCATCTTGTTTTCTTATGATTTGCTTCCCCTCTCTGAAAACAAGAGTATGAAAGTTTGAGGTGAAGGTTCTGTTTAATTACTGTCTTACTATATTTCAATTAAAAGTAACTCCAGTACAGACAGAGACTATATAGTTTCTATTTTTCCTGCAGCATCTACTAAGCCAAAAATTCTCACTTTTTTGTTACCGAGCTGTATGTGGTTTAAGGACTGCTTGGTATAGACATTCGGGTAATATCTCTTTGCGTCTGGTATGGTACAAAGGGCAGATCTGAGTATAGTACTTTTACTTACTTTGAAATTTTAAATATTTGAGATTTAGATCCTCCATCTGAAAGAAAAGAGCCCTGGTGGCACAGTGGTTAAGTGCTCAGCTGCTAACCTAAAGGTTGGCAGTTGGAATCCATGAACAACTCCATGGGAGAAAGATGTGGCAGCCTGCCTCTGTAAAGATTACAGCCTTGGAAACCCTATGAGGCAGTCTGCTCTGTCCCATGGAGTCACTGTGAGTTAGAATCAACTTGACTGCACACAACAACTCTGAAAGAAAAGAAATGTGTGTAAAAAATAGCTTCCCACTCTTAAAACACTCTGGAAAAATCTAAGTGTCCAGTGGGAGATTTCCTATTCTTTTTTATTTAAGGCTCAGAAATAATTAAAACTGAAATAATTATAATGTATACATTTTTTTCTGAGTTAAAATAGTATTCTGAATAGTACTGTGGTCTGAGCCATAGAATTTAAAGTTGGAAGGGACTGTAGTGACCAATCGAAAAAACATTCCTGATCTGAGTCCATCTCTGCATTGACTCGTTTAGTAAATCGTCATGTAACCCTCACCAAAGCACCTGATATATATTAAGGTTCAGTTCTTCATCAATATTAAGAGGCTAGATTATATGGGAGAATCTCAGTATCTTCTCCCAAGGACTACTAGTCTAAAAATCAGTCCTCTTCACCCATCGTTTACCTTCAAGCATATCCAAACAGAAGATTTACACAATTGAAACAGTAGCATTTTAAGAAGCTTGGAAGGCCATAATTTGCGAGAGATGTGGACAAAATAGCTGTCCCCACATATTTGAAAGACTATCATATAGAAGAAGATTAGATTTCTTTGTAGCACCAGAGTGTAGAGTAAGAACCTGAGAACCAATGAGGGGTACTACATACAGAGTTTTTAGTTGAACCTAGTAAAATTGTGGGACAAACTATGATCAGAGAAATACAGAAAGAAAATGGGATACTTACTTGTGAGTGCAGTTGAGGTTTATACCAAGGATGTTGGTGAGGACATTATAAAATACTGCAGGGCACAGACGAATTTATTGCTAATCTTGAGGTTCTATGCGTCTATGAACTACTACATGACTCTTGGACACTCTGACCCACAGTGAGAAGAAGGAAGGAGTAGACATTTACTAAGAACCTACAATGTAGCAGGCACTGTGCTAGCCTTTAGCCACTTTGTACGTTACACTTCTAAAGACTCTTTACTATTATCTCCTCTTTATACATAGGAAAATTAAGACTAATATATATAGATCAGAAAAATTAGATATGCTATTCATGGTCTCACTGCTAATAAACTGGTAAAACCTTGAATCAAACTCAAAGCAGACTACAAAAAGTCTGTACCTTTTCTCTTGTATCACTAATTAACTGTTGTTGCTGTGTGCCGTCGAGTTGATTCTGACTCATAGTGACCCTATAACCTTATAGGACAGAGTAGAACTACCCCACAGGGTTTTCTAGGCTAAAATCTTTATGGGTCTTTTTCTCCCACGGAATGGCTGGTGAGTTTAAACTGCAGGTCTTTTGGTTAGCAGCCAACTGCTTAACCATTGCACCACCAAGGCTCCTTCATTCTTTAACTACCATACCATAAGCAAGTAGAGCTCACCTCACAGATGACTACCAGTTTGATAGGAACTAAGCAGAAGATTATGTTTAGCACCAACTCTTACCAGTTACTCACTGCTCTCAGATCGACTCCGTCTCATGGCGACTCTATGTGTGTCAGAGTAGAACTGTGATCCATAGGGTTTTCAATGACTGATTTTTTTGGAAGTTAATCACCAGAACTTTCTTCCAACGTGCCTTTGGGGGACTCAATCTTTCAGCCTTTCGATTAGCAGCAAAATGCCCAGTAACCTTTTGTAGCACCCAGGGACTAAAACTAACTCAAAGGACCTAAAATTCTTTTAAAGAGAGAAAGCCTTTTATTTATCTATGGTAGCTAATACTTTAGAAGTAAATATCCCTGGGAGATAAAATTCAATAGTTTACATTGAAAAAGCTTTCCTGGGAGGCAGAATCCAGAGACAGGCGTGACAACTGAAGAACAAGGTACAAATATAGCAGAAGCTGAGAGACTGATTTTTTTTTTTGCATACTTTCTGATTTTTCTTCTATTTTCCTATTTGTAAATATTAGTCTCAAATTCCCTGACTGTAAGGCTGATGATATTTCATTGCTGGGGATGCTGCCAATTGGGAGCAAGTGAATTCTGAGAACAGGTCTGTTTTTCATTCACTGTAAATAAATGTTAATGCCAACTGTATTTTCATTCTTATTTTTCCTTTTAGAAAAGACAATCCTTGGAGTAAAGGGTCAAGAACTGGTTTATCCTAAAAAACTTCCTATGATACACAAGCGAGATTTGGGGCACACCCATGATCCTGACATACAGGTACAGGTTTTGATTGAATATTAAGGTTTATTGCTCTCATATGACATTTAGAAAGCTGCCTTTGCCTCCAACAGAGAAGCAAACATAAACAAAGGAGTCTTTATTTTTCTCATCAGTTTATCAGATGTGTTCGGGGAAAACAATCCCACCATAGATTAGGAAACAAAAAGGAGTAAGCAGAACTCACCTCACAGTTGACTTCAGGTTTTAGGGGGTGTTATTTTCTGGAGCCCTGGTGGCATTGTCGTTAGGCGTTTGGCTACTAACTAAAAGGTTGGCAGTTCGAATTCACCAGCATCTCCTTGGAAACCCTAAGGGGCAGTTCTACTCTGTCCTATAGGGTAGCTATGAGTCGGAATTGACGGCAATGGGTTTGGTTTTTTTTAATTTTACAGTTTACATGAGAAGTCCTACCAACAGCTTGTGCCCCATTTCCAGGCTGAATTAAGGCAATCTCATGTGTTCTAAGCAGGTGTTCATGAAGTGTAATCTCTGACCATTTTACTTTCCTAGTGATCGGATATGTAGATTTATTTGTTTTACATATTCTGCAACAAAGCTGGATAAGTTTCAGAGGAACAAAAAGGTCTGCTTGACTTGTCGCTTTCACAGGTGTTTATTTAGGTATTAAAATGTCAAACTATTTGAAATGTTATTTTAAAAGTAATAAATATTTATTGTAGAAAATAGGTTATACACAAATAGTAACAAGCTTCAAAATTAGGTTGTTTTCATTTTCCCACTATTATAAAATACACTACATAAATGTCCTTAATATTTATCATTGTTGTTGTTAGCTCCCATCCAGTCGATCCTGACTCATGGCGACCCATGTGGGCAGAGTAAAACTCCTCCACAGCGTTGATCTTTTGAAAGCAAATCACCAGGCCTGTCTACAAGGCAACTAAGAGTGGGTACGAAGCAACAACCTCTCTGCTAGCAGTCAAGCCCTTAACTCTTTGTGCACTACCCAGGGACTCCACATGTTTATCATTGTTGTTGTTGTTAGGTGCTGTGGAGTGGGTTCTGGCTCATAGCGCACAACAGAACAAAAAACTGCCCAGTCCTTCACTATCCTCACAATTGTTGCTATGTTGGAATCCACTGCTGCAGCCACTGTACCAATGCATCGCATAGGGGGTCTTCCTCTTCTTCACTGACGCTCTACTTATCTATTCATCGTTAGGCACTTGCATTTTAAGCATTAGCTTTTTAATTTGACCCATGAAGAACAGTAAGGGGTACTTCATCCCAACAAACTCTGGGAGTGCAAACCATTCCCAAAGCAGCAACTCTCTTTTCCTCTACCATTAGAACCAGCCTTCCTGTTTCCCACGTTTTAGATTTTTTGGTGGTAAGTACGAAAAATTTCAACTTTCCAAATGGTCCCATTGAGGCCTTTTTTTTTCCTTTTTTTTGGTGGCTTGAAATGATAAAAAAACAACTTTCTATCCCCCTCCCATGTGGAAATAATGTTTTACTATATTTCTTCAATAATTCTCTTTACAAATAAATTATCTCCAACTCTTTTCTCACCTACTCAAACCATTGTTTTGGTTTAAGTTGGTACTTAGCTAAGGGAGCAAAATCAGTTTTCCACCACCCATTTTGCTTTTCTTTCATGGTGGTCTCTTCTGCCATTTATTGTATTAAGACTTAATTAAAGTTGATATTAAAACATCCCATTGTGAATATATAAGATGAATCTGGAGCATCTTTTAGTGCCAGAAAGTAAAGAAGTACTCAAAAAACAAAACTTCAGGCATGTGTCAAATATTCACAGGTGTCAACTGAAAGAGCTCCCAATGGTCAAAACTGGGCAAGCTGAGCAAAAAAAATGTAGTAACATAGTAGTATATTATAACCAAAAGTATAAAATAAATATCCATGAGACCATACTGATATAAATAAATGACTGAATAAATAAATAGAGTGGGAAGAAAAATGGATAAATCTGACATACAGAAGAATTCCAAATAAGTTATATAGAGATACCCCTTCACGGAGACAGACCGTAACTCCTCAGCCCTTCAGTGTGGGCTGTATATAGTTACTTCCTTCCAAAGAGTACACAGTATATATATATATATATATATATATATAGACACATATACATATATAAACTAAAAACCAAGCCCATTGCCATCAAGTCGATTCTGACTCATAGTAACCCTATTGGACGAAGTAGAGCTACCCAACGGGGTTTCCAAAGCTGTAATCTTTTCAGAAGCAGAGTGTCACATCTTTCTCTCACAGAGAAGCTGGTGGGTTCAAACCATCAACCTTTCATTTAGCAGCTGAGTGCTTAACCACTGTGCCACCAGAGCTCATATATACTACTTTGGGTTAGTGAGACAGCAAGGAAATATAAAAATGGTAAAAGTTTGAATGAAGGGGAAATAAGCATTTTTCCATTTTATTTTCTTTTATAATTAGGAAAAAGGCCATTGAAGGTTTATAACTTAAAAATAACTTGAAAGTAAAATCTACCTTATAGTGTTGGTTCTGTTAAAATTCTGCTTTATCAGTATTTATCATTTTTCCTGGAAAGACTACTTTCCCCTTCACTCCACTATTCACCCAAACACACACAAAATGGATATTGTTTTGCAGGAAATGTATGAAGAGGAATTGTTGTATGAATTCAGGCTAAATAGAAAAAACTTAATACTTCACCTTTTAAGAACAAGGTAAGTTCTATCATGATTCAAAATTTTATAGATTTAGTAGTCTCTAGTATCCTAGTTTTTGTAAAGACTACCAAGGTAGTGATGTTTTCAAGTTATTGCCACCTATATGTAATCTGAATTATTTGTCTAATATAAGCCCGTTTTATATCATTAAACTTTAATTTTTCTTAGCTTTTCCTTTTGATGTAAAATTTCCATACAATGAAATATAGAAATTTTAAGTGTACATTCACTTAATTTTGATAAATGTGTGCACCTGGGTTACCCAAACTTCTACAAAAATACAGAACCATCACTCCAGAAATTTTCCTCATGCTTCTCCTCGTCAACTCCCCTCAATCCTTGTTGACAGAGGCAACCATGTGTCTTTTTTCTTTTCTCATCTTAGATTCAAGTTGCCTGTTCTGGAAATTCTTATAAATAGAATCACATTAGTCATACTCTTGTGTAAGACTTCTTTAATTCAGTATAATGTTATTTAGATTCACATATGCTGTTGCATGTATCAGAAGTCTAGTTCTTTTATTTTTCAAGTAGTATTTCATTGTATAAATATACTTTGTATATATATATAAATAAATATATTTATCTATTTTCTTATTGACGGACACTATGATTGTTTCCAGTGTTTGGCTATCATGAATAAAGCTTCTATGAGAATTTTTGTACAAGTCTTTTTATAAACATACGTTTTCATTTCTCTTTGGTGAATGCCAAGGAGTGGAATTCTTGTACTACAGGGTATGTATATGTTTAGTTTTCTAAGAAACTGTCAGACCCTTTTCCAAAGTGGTTGTATAATTTTATATAACTACCAGCAATGTATGAGAATTTTAGTTGTTCCATATCCTCTCCACCATTTGGTGCTGTCGGTCTTTTTAATTTTAGCTGTAGTAATGGGTTTGTGGTAATTTTTAATTGTTATTTAGTCTGCATTTCCCTGTTGAGAACTTTTTCATGTGTGTATCGATCGTTTGTATACCTTATTTTGTAAATTGTGTGTTTAAATCTTTACCCATTTTTTATTGGATTGTCTTGTTTTTATTGAGTTGGAGAGTTTTGTACAACCAGCCCTTTGTGAAATATAATTTTTGCTAATATGTTCTTTAAGCCTGTGACTTTTTCAGACATTTTCTTAATTGTAGAAGTTTCTAGCTAGAAGAAATTTCAATTTATCAAAATTTTCCTGTATGGTTATTGTACTCTGTGACCTCAGAAACATTTGCCTGCCTGCAAGTCACAAAGATATTCTTCTATATTTTCTTCTAAACTTTTCATGGTTTTAGTTTTGATTATCATCTTGAACTTGCGTGCGTGCATGTGTGTGTGTGTGTGTGTGTGTATCTGGTTTGAAGGAGAGATTGAAGTTCATGTTTTTACATATGTATAGGCCTATTATTCCAGAATATTTTGTTGAAATTACTTTCTTTTTCTATTGGATTGTTTTGGCACCTTTGACCAAACTCAAATGACAGTTTAAGCATGGATTTATTTCTGACAAATCTAATTTGTCCTATTCATCTATTTTTCAGTCCTTAACTCAGTGCCACATTGTCTTGACTACTGTAGATTTAGAACAAGTATTAAAGCCAGGCTGTACAACTGTGACAACTTTGTTCTTCTTTTTCAGAATCAATGTATTTCTTCTAGATCCTTTGTATTTCCATATACGTTTTAAAGTCAACTTGTCAATGTCTACAAAAAAAAGTTGGAATTTTGATTGAATTTCATTGACTCTATAGATAATTTGAAGAGAACTGTTATTGCAATAATATTGATTCATCATGCTATGTTCCTACAAATATTTAGGTTTTCTTTAATTTCTATCAGCAATGTTTTGTAGTTTGCAGCGTAGCATTCTTGCATGATTTTTGTGAAATTTATTTCTCAATATTTTAGTATTTGTAGTGCTCCTGTAAACACAATTGCTTTTAATTTCATTTTTCTATTATTTGCAGTAAAAAAAATGCAATCGACTTTTAAAATAGTAACCTTGGATCTTGAGACTTTAATAAAGTAATGTATTAGTGTTTTGTAGATTACTTAGAGATTTTATATGTAATTAATAATACCATCTGTAAATATTGACAGTTTTTACTTCTTCCTTTCTGATCATGTCTTTTATTTCTTTATTTTATTGCAATGGCTAGGACCTCCAGTATAATTTGAGTAGAAGTGGTAAGAGTTAGCAACCTTACATTATTCCTGATCTTAAAGGGAAAGTGTTCATTATTGAATGATTAATGTGACATTACCTGTAGGTTTGTCCTTGATGTAGTTTATCAAATTAAGAAAGTTCCCTGAGAAGTTTGTTGAGTGCTTTGACTGTATCCACTGAAATGACAATTTGGTGATTTACACTGATCTGTTTTCGATTGTTAAACCATCCTTGCCTTCCTGGGATAAGCCCTATTTGTTTATTATACATATCTTTATATATATATACTGCTATATTCAATTTATCAATAGTTCATTAAGGATTTTTGCAACTATGTTAATGATAGATATTGCTGTATATTTTTAGTGTTTTTTGGTAATGTCTTTGTGAGATTTTGATATTAAGATTTAGCATCATAAAATGAGTTGAAAAGTGTTCCCTCTGCCACATTTTTTAAAGTGCTTTTCTAAAATTGATGCTATGTCTTTTTCTAATGTTTGACAGAATCCACAAATGAAACTATCTGTCCCTTGAAGGTGTTTGTGTGTATGTGGAGGGTGCAGAGGTTGATAACCAGTTCAATTTCTTTAATAGATATTGGGTTATTCAGATTATCTATTCCATTTTCTGCCAGTTTTAAATTGCATTGTTTTCAAGGAAAATGCCCATTTCATCCAAGTTGTCAGATTTTTGACATACAGTGTTTGTCTTAGTTATCTAGTACTGCTGTAACAGAATGGCTTTAACAAACAGTGGATGGCTTTAACAAACAGAAATTTATTCTCTCACAGTTTAGAAGACCAGAAGTCTGAATTCAGGGCACCGGCTCTAGGGGAAGGCTTTCTCTCTTTGTTGGCTCTGGTTGAAGGTTCTTCTCTCCTTTCAACATCTGTGGGCCTGGTGACTTTTGGAGATGTCCATGTGTCTTGGCATCAATCTTCCCCTGGGTCTAGGAAGTTCTCAGCGCAGGGATCTCAGGTCCAAAGGATGTACTCTGCTCCCAGCTCTTCTTTCTTGTTGGTACTGAGGTCCGTCTCCTCTCTGCTCACTTCTCTCTCCTTTTATTTCTTGTAAGATAAAAGATGTTACTCCAGCAAGGGTGTGACTTGAATAAGGGTGTGACTTGAGTCACATGCTCTGTCATGGGTTGAATTGTGTCCCCCCAAAATATCTGTCAACTTGGCTAGGCCATGATTCCCAGCATTCTGTGATTGTCCACCATTTTGTCATCTGATGAGATTTTCCTATGTGTTGTAAATCCTATCACTATGATATTAATGAGATGGATTAGTGGCAGTTATGTTGATGAGATTTACAAGATTAGGTTGTGTCTTAAGCTAATCTCGTTTGAGATATAAAAGACAGAAGAGAGCAGAGAGACAGGTGAACTTCATACTACCAAGAAAGCAGCACCAGAAGCAGACTATGTCCTTCAGACCTGGGGTTCCTGTGCCTAAAAAGCTCCTCAACCAGGGAAAGATCAACGACAAGGACCTTCCTCCAGAGCCTACAGAGAGAGAAAGCCTTCCCCTGGAGCCGATGACCTGAATTTGGACTTGCAGCCTACTAGACTGCGAGAGAATAAATTTGTCGTTGTTAAAGCCATCCACTTGTGGCATTTCTCTTACAGCAGCACTAGATAACTAAGACCCCGTCTTTAAGGCTATTACTTAAGATACACTCCACACTGATCCTGCCTCATTAATATATAGGGGTTAGGATTTACAACACATCACAAAATGGAGAATAATTACATCAGATCAAAAAATGGAGGACAATCACACAATACTGGGAATCATGGCCTAGCCAAGTAGACACATATTTTGGGGGAACACAATTCAATCCATGACAGAGTTTAATATAATTCTCTTACTATTTTCTTAGTATCTGGAGTATTGTAGTGATAATCCCTCTTTCATTCTTGATATTGGCAACTTAAATTCTGCCTCTTTTTTTCTTGATCAATCTAAAGGGTTCTGTCAATTTGTTGATCTTTTCAAATAACTAAAATTTGGCTTTGTTAATTATTTCTATTGTTTGTTTATTTCACTGATTCCTTAGTGTTTACTATCCTTTTCTTCCAAAATCTTTTCATCTTTTTTATTATATTTAAAGTATTTAAGCTATAATATTTCCTGTAAGCATTATTTTAAGTGCATCTTACAAATCTTGAAATGTTGTATTTTCATTATAATTCAGTTCAAAATATATTCTAATTTCTAATTCTAATTACTAATTCTTTGACTAATGGATTATTTAAAAGTGTGTTATTTAGTTTCCAATATTTGGGGGGTAGGTATCTTTCTGTTATTCATTTCTAATTTAGTATCATTGTTGATAGAGAATATAATTTGAATGACGTCAGTTTTTTAAAAATGTATTTTGACTTATTTTGTGGTCAAAGATATGGAGAAGAATGTGTATTTTGCAGTTGTTGGGTGTAGTGTTCTATAAATAACAGTTAGATTAAGGTAGCTGATAGGATTTTTTAGATTTTCTGTTTCTACTGAATTTTTTGGAGGGAGTTCTATTTGTTTTATCAGTTGGTGAGAGTATAGAGAATTATATGAAAATATTAGCAAGGATTATGTCTTAATGGTGGGATTCAGGATAATTTGTTCTGTACTTTTCTGTATTTTCTAAATTTACTATGATTAATACATATTGCTTTTATTTAATAAATATAACTATATATAAATGTATGTAAATATATATGTATCTAATTCACAGATTTTTGCATTAATTTTGGCACTTAAGGCAAGACATTTTCTTTTTTATTAATGAGATTTTTGCTCTTTATTATTCTATTGAAGTTTTAAAGTCAGATACTCATACTTACGGGCATTTTATAAGCTTGAACTTTAAAACTATTTAAATTACTAAGGCAAGAGATTTTCACTTAGATTCAATTTAATCTGAGTTTTTCCTGAAATACTGTTGTGTTAAAATTCCTTGAGGTTTTTTTTCTAACTTTTTATGTTATTTTTCAATCCATGAAATCTAGATAGAAAGCCTTTTCGTAGGAGTGGATTTGGTTTTGCTTATCGATTTTTGGGAGAAAAGAACCTTGCAGAGATTTGAAAGCCACCTGGAGGTTGCTTCACGTGATTGGTTTGATTGGTGAGCTTTGTAGAATGAGTAAATGTCACTCACTACCTTTCTGCTTTCTTTTCCAGGGAGCTCCTAGCCTCAAATTACAGTGAAACCTACTCTTCTACAAAAGGAGAGGAGATCACCAGGCATCCTCAGGTCATGGTATCCTATGGAACCTTCCTATTATTCTTCTCTGAAACTATTATTTCCCGATGTGATTTTGAAACTGCACTCTAGCTTCACAAGCAGCTTCAAAAAGTGCTATATTAAGAAATGAGTCCTGAATTGACTATCCTAACTGAATGATCCTCGACGAAGATATAACCCTTTGAGCCTAAAAGGAAGTTGATCACTGCTTAATAAGCAATTCAGTGATTGCTAACGTATTTTTCTTTAGTAACGACTTATATGCAGTCAGTGTGGTGTTAATTCTGGGGGAAGAGTGAAGCAGGACATCATAGAAATATAAGGCTCATTGATGAGGTTGTAATCAAACTAGATAGATAAAACCTAAAGATATTAAACAATTTAAAAACCTCCCTCTAATTGACCCTTATTTTATTCATATCTCCTTGCCCAGTCCTTGTGATGCACCAATATTGAAGCCTCTTCTTGATTCTTCAAATAAATCTTTGTTCATTTATCCCATTCTGGTGGATACCAAACCCATTGCCATCCAGTTGATTACTACTTATAGGATACAGACTCTGTTTTTATACCTTCATTCTCCTTCCCAGGACACGCCCTCTGCACTCTTCTAAACAAAGCCGACATTACTCGTTCTTATTAAAAGTACAGTTTTTAAAACCTATTTAATCTATTTAAGGCATCTGTCAACTTCTATAAATTCTGAGTCATTGTGCAATCTTTGTAAAACAGGACAGAAGGAAAACAGGGTAACATTCCTTTATGCAGAGGGTGAGGATTGGCCTGTGAAGGTTTGAGGTCCTTGGAGGACCTGGAAGGTGTAACAGATAGGCAGCAGTTAAAAAGATGGAAATGATAGGAAGAGTAATTACCTAATGGGATCACCATGGGCAAATTACCAAGTTGGGAATTATAAAGATACCACTTGACTGAAGTAGAGAGAGACAGGATAGAAAGGCATGAGGAGACATGGTTGAAGAGCGAGACCTAATTATAAAGATCATCAAGGATCTGGGCTTAATTTCACAGGCAACTAGGAAAAACTGTAATATTAGCACAGGAAGGTGAGTTTGATATAGAATTTTGGATAGATTAAAGGAATGATATTTCTAAGGAAATGAGTCACATTTCTGATGCTTATGGTTGTTAAACTCTAAAGACTTTACACTGAGCTACAAAAATAAATCATGCAATTAAGATACAATGTTTCAGAAAGTACTCAAAAGCAGACCCAACTACTTCCAAATAAATGAATGCAGAAAGGAATTAATATAAATCAGTTCATCCAAATGAAATGCTGATATACTCTGAACAGAAATATTTACCAACTAATACTTGTATTAATACTTAGATCATGTCAATATTTATACTTGTATTAATAGCTTTTTTATCCATTTTAGGATCATTGTTTTTACCAAGGATCCATCATACATGAATTAGATTCTGCTGCCAGTATCAGCACATGTAAAGGCCTGAGGTAATGGAGTATCTTTGTGTTTCCTTTATGAGTTTTTCTGTGGATTTTCAAAGACATTCACCTCATTTTTTACCTTTTATTAACCCTTAACCCATTGTCATTGAGTCAATTCAGACTCATAACGACCTTATAGGACAGAGATGCCCCGTAGAGTTTCCAAGGCTTTTATCTTCATGGAAGAAGACTGCCACATCTTTCTCCCATGGAGCAGCTAGTGGGTTTGAACTGCTGGCCTTTCTGTTAGCAACTGAGCACTAAACCACTGCACCACCAGGGTTCCTCTTTAGTAATCCTAGTAAATAGAAAAATCAATGGGAGAAGAGGTACTGTATATTCTCAGCAGTAAGTATCAGCTCTGGCCAATTGATTTATGTTCTTACTTGAGGGAAAGATGTCTAATGAACCACCCTAAGCAAGAGGGATTTTGCGGTATAGGATCATGGGATTCAGAGTGAGAAGACTTCTGGAAATCATCTAACCAGCCCTTTCACTTTATAGCTCAGGATACTGAAATCAGAGAATTGTTCCAGCACATACAATTTTCTTATGTTTTAACTGAATCCAAACACCAGGCCTCCTGACTTCTGGTCTGATGGGTTTCCAGTATGCCACAGTGCTTCACAGGTTTTTACTAAACCAGGTAGCATGTCTAGTTTCTGAAACTAAAAGCTAAGAGACAAAACCTGTAGTTCTCTATAGATCTTGGGCTCAGGGAGAAAGGAGAAAGATTTGGGGAGACAAAGGGGAGGAAAAAAAAGAAACTTCTGTCTGCCTTTATGATGACTTCACTTGAGTAGTCCTGAGTCTTTTCAAGAATGAGAACCCCTTTAATGATAAAACTACCACATAACAGTATTTGACTTTCGTATTTTTAGTCTACGATTAATGCATGATGGACATGGGGATTCCCAAATTACTTGCAATAACTCTGGTGGCTGCCAGGGATCCACATCTGCAGGCTGGGAATGGCCATTCTACCTATTCTTGAAAGTAGAAATTCGGCTCTCTAACTTCTGAAAATCCAGAGGAGCTGACTCAGAAAAAGTTACTAATGCGGTCAAAGGCCATATGTCACTGCATTCTTTACCACCGAGAACACTGGCTACATGCTCTTCGGGCTTTGGCCTGGTGCTGTCTCTTTCTTTCTTTTTTTAGTAGTATTTTGTTGTGTTGTTGGTGAAAGTCTACACAGTAAATTAGGTCCCCTTTTGCCAATTTCTCTACAAGTTGTTCGGTGACATTAGTTACATTTTCCACATTGTGTCAATGTTCTCATTAATTGTGTTCTGGTTGTTCTGTAGTTTCCCTTTCTTGAAAAGGCAAATCAATGAGAAAGGATAGAGTAGTTATAGATGTTGAATATACTTTGTGTTCTCAATTTCCACAGGGGATTCTTCAGAATACATGACCAAAGGTACCTCATTGAACCAGTGAAATACACAGATGAGGGAGAACATTTGGTGTTCAAATATAACCCAAAGGTGCATTATGCTGCCAATTACTCCTGTGCAGAGCTCAATTTTACCAGGAAAACTATTCCAAGCACAGATACTAAATCAACAGAAAACCATGAAGTGGAAGTGAGTGCTTTATTTTTAAATCATATTTCCCCAGGGAAAATACCTATTATGTCCTTTACGACCTGGAGAGACAGACTATAAGCCCAGCTAATGAAGTATCCATGCAACTCTGAGTCTGACTCTGTATTATACGTCTGGAATCTGAAATGTCCACTTATTTTTTGTTTTTGTTATCTATGTAGAAAACCTTCATTCTTACAGTAGATCTATGTTTGGTCCATCAATATCAAGGAAAGGGGGTTTCTAAAATTCTACATATAGATTTATAGCTTTAAGGGTATAACTGGTTAGACACACAAAATGTGAAATGCTCTGAAACCTATTCTAAATATTGTCTTCCCTTCCATGTTTCTGGAAGTTAGTGGTGTTGATGATAAACCATGTTCTCCTTTTCTTATCAAGCCAAATGTTCTAATTTGTTAAAGACAAGGATAATAGCAAGCTGAATTTCTGGTGTGGTGGTTGCACATGAGAGCCGTCTGTGATAGGTTTTCTATACAACTAGTTCATTTCCCCTTAAATCCCCTCCAGATGCTAGCCTGTAAGCTCCATGAGTGTTCATCTTCCTCACAATGGCACAGTCCATATTCATGATGGTGTCTGAAACATGCCAGATGCTTAATGTATGTTTGTTGAATGGATAGATCCATGACAGAATGATTACTTACTCCGCAAAACAATGACTCAATTAAAATCTTTGAGTAACATGCTTTTGATTTTTACTCAGAAAATATTAATCAATGCATGTACACTGAAAGCTGAAGACTTAAAGGAATTTCCTTGTGTTTTTTTTTTTTTTTTTAAATCAAAGGCCTATAATTTGCAACATTTCTGCACATTCTCTTGGAATTGAGACTACAGCAAAGTAGAAGTTGAGAGGAAGGGGAAGAAGTAGAAGTGATGCAGTCAGTCGCATTAGTCAGTTCTGTGTTGGCTTTCAGGAATAGAGGGCTGCTTTTAACATTAGTTTCTGTTTTTCGTAGTAAAAGAAAAAACTAAATGCTAAAAAGTATATTCATGATTATTTATTACTGTTATCTTACCTGAAAGATTAAAAAAAAGAAAGAACTGTCAAATATGGGATGTTACCTCAGGTTTATTAAAATTTGGTGTAAAGGACCTCATCTTTTAATAATATAGCAAGTCTTACTTAGATAAATTCATAGAATTATTAGATATACTTTTGTACCTCACCTTCCTGTATCAATCACATTAACATTTCTTACTTTGAAAATGTTATGTCTTTTTTTTACTTAAAATGTTAAGATGATAAATGTTAATCACACTTCATTAAATTTTCCATAAATTTCCAGAGCACCCATAAAGAAAAACATATTGAACTGTTCATTGTTGCTGATTACAGCGTGGTAAGTTTTCAGATGAACATTTTGCTCTTCAGTCATCCTTATGAAAATAGTTGTGATTCTAACAAAGGGAAACAGTATTCTAATCAGAGTACCATCCAGATTTCAGAGTTCTGTTTTTAGCTTCCCAAAATCAACTTATATAAGTGACTAGTGAATCTTTTGGTGTTATGGCAGACTAAGCTCAACTAGAATCCCTCACCCCATTATGAACATATAAAAACTGTGAACAAAATACAAAAACTTGAAAACATGTTAACAATGTACAGATAAGGTCAAATGAAGACAAAAAATTTCAAAGTGCTAAGAATGAAGGAGAAAAATTCTGTCAGAACAGTAAGTAAAATTCGAAAACTTGGTGGCCCACAATATGTAGGTTTCAGATATAGTACTTGGGAGTTGGGAAATTAAACTTCCTTAAGAACAAAAAATGAGACCTCCAGCTTCCACAAGGCTTTCATTCTAAAACTGGAAATCAGATGCACACATTCATTGTCAACATGTTTTCTTTTAACATTTTTATTGGAATTGCTAGATCTTTGTGAATTGAAAAGATACAACACTGTTCCGCATTTAACAAATAAGAGAAACTACAATTAACCTATCAAAAACAATTTTGAGAAAGGAAATTAGTAAATTCTGAACATAAGAAAAATAGAGAGGTTTACATTAGTACATTTATGGGAATGGGTTAACTAACTTAGAAAAATAACAAGAGAAGTTTTCATAATAATTAGTAAAGACTAAGCGTAGGTCATTAAACTTAGTATTTTATCCCAAACGAGGTAGATGTTTGCTTGGCATGATTTTAGGTGCTTTAAACTGGCCTTAAAACCCATTACCCTCAAGTTGATGGAAGGGTAACTGGAGGATGCTTGCTAGATTCAGAAAAGGCATGCTTAATTGTTTTTTTTTTTTTAATAATGAAAGAAGATTGACCAGTTGCATTTATCTCTATAGGATACCTTTTAATATTATAATTATATTTTATCAAGTCTAAATTTTTAATGCTTATTTTATCAAGTCTAAATTTTTAATGTTGAGAACAAGATCCTGATAGCACAAAATGAGAATCTAGTTCTGAGAAGAGAAAAAGGCAAAACAGACTGGATCACCCTTCTAAGAGGGAAGGTGGGGGACACCGTTTTCTGACCCTCTCCATCACATCTCTGGCTCCAGACATTTTCATGATTATAGGTTCCTTAGTTTTTGACCACCATGGAAACAGGAGAGCTGATGAAGCTGCTGTTCTTTTCAATATAATGATTGCTGAGGGGCACTAATAAGTTTTGCTTCATCAAAGTGATAAAAATGGACTCTAAAGAACACTTATCAATTGGTTTAATAAATCAATGTAACGTGATATAAAAGAAGGAAAGATGAAGTTAGAAAAACAAGTGTTAACCTTGTCTTTAGAAACTGCTGTATGAAGTTATTTTTTCTATCAAAAATGTGTCTGCATAAATTTCTCAGACATTAAGCTAACAAGAAGAGCACCTCTTTCTTCATTACACCAATGAATTTTTTCTTTTGAGATCTTTCATAATGGACGAAATATTTTCTTGGGCTTTTATTCCATTTCTATCGTTAATGAATTTCTTTAATCTGATTTTTATATTTCTAGTATCGCAGGAATAGTCATCCTTATGATAAACTAAGGAACCGAATTTTGGGAATGATCAATTTTGTCAATATGGTAAGCTTTCATACAGTTTCAATCAAGCAAAAAATACAGATGGAGAGAAACTTTTAGGATAGATCTCTGCTGAATTTTTGTGTTAACCTTGCTATCGAGGCAGTCCAAACAACAAAAATTCACCAGAGACTAAGTAGCAAAAATTTCTTGAAATATTCATAGCAACAAATGAACCACAGCTCTGAGATTTCTGGTTTTCCAAATAAATATCATTAATATTTAAATAAGCTTAAAATATTGATCTCTAATCACAAAAATTATTGTAAAAATGTACAAAGAATTTGAACACCAGTCATATAAACCAAATGCCGTTACTTTAGATCACTTCTCCAAATCCTTGCATAACAAAAATGTTTTCAAGCTATACTTTATTGTCCATGCTTTTGCACAGAATTCAAGATATATATTTCAGAAAAGTACACTAAAATGATTAATGTGGCTAATGCAGAATAAAATGAAATACTTTTTAAAAACAATATTGTGAATTGTATACATCTTTTTTATGCTGACTCCTAAGACACGCCAGCTCCATTACTAGGATAAAGAAGCACCCAGAAGAAGATGCTGTAAGGAATGTCCCCTCTAGGTCAGTGGTTATCCATTCACCAGTTGAAGGACATTTGATCTGTTTCTAGTTTTTGGCTATTATTAATAAAATTACTTTAAACATCTGAAGCAATGTGCAAAATGTACGTGCAAACAAAACTTCTTTAAATATTTGAAGCAATGTGCAAAGTGTATGTACAAACAAATATCACTTATTGTGTGGAAACACCTAAGAAGTGGGATTGCTGGGTTATATGGTTAGTTAGCTGGTTCTCATAAATTTTGATAAGTTTTGTGTTAATTTTCATTCAGTTAAAAAATATTTCTAATGTCCCTTGTGACTTTCTCTTTGATTCAGTTGTAATACCTAAGTGTGTTATATAATTTATAAATATTTGGGTACTTTTCATATATATTTATGTTATTGGTTTTTAATTTTAATTGTATTAATGTTAGAAAATATAGTTTGTTTGATTTAAATTCTTTTGTATTTGTTGAGGTTTATTTTATGGGCGAGGATATGGTCTATCATGGTGAATGTGCATGCATACTGGGAAAAAAAAAAAAAAGAGTATTCCACTGTGATAGGGTGGAGTGTTCTACAAATGTCAGTTGTGTCAAATTGGTTCATAATGATTTTCAGGTCTGCTATATGCTTACTGACTTTCTGGCTACTTGTTCTTACAATTACTGAGAGAAGAATGTTTAAGTATCCAATTATAACTGTGGATTTGTCTGTTTCTCCTTTTGGTGCTATTAGTTTCTGCTTTATGTATTTTGAAGCTCTGTTGTTAGGTGAAAATTTGTTTATGTTTGATATGTCTTCTTGGTGAATTGACACTTTATCACTGTGTAATATTCTTCTTTACCTGTGGAAATATTCTTTATTCTAAAGTCTACCTTGTCAGATATTAGTACAGCCACTCTGGCTTTCATTTGATTAGTATTTGCATACTCATTAACTTTTAACTTATCTGTGTCTTTATATTAAAAATGGGTTTCTTATAGACAGTATTTTTTTTCTTTGTCCAATCTGACGATCTCTGTCCTTTAATTAGTGTGTTTAGATTATTTAAATTTAATATAATTGTTGTACTGTTGGATTAAAATCTATCATTTTGCTAATTGTTTTCTACTTATTCTATAAATTACTTGTTTCTTTTATCCTTTGTTCTGCCTGTTTTGGGATTAATTGTGTATTTTTTATTATCCATTTTAGCTCCAGTATTGGATTTTTACTTATACTCCTTTAAAAAAGACCATTAGTGGTTACCCAGGTGTTTACAATATAAAACATAGTCTACCTTCAAATAATTTTACATCCCTACACATATAGTTGAAGAATTTAATAACAATATATACTCCAATATGACCCATCCACCTTGCTGCTAATATCGTCATCCACAATTTTAAATAAACTTTATTTAGAACAGTTCCATATTTATAAGTATATGTTTGTAAGTATATATTTAAAAATTGAGAAAATAGAGTTCTCATATGTCTCATATCCAGTTTGACCTATTATTAATATCTTACATCTGTATAATATATTCATCACACTTAATAAACCAATATTGATGAATTATTATTAACTAAAATTTATACTTTATTCAGATATCCTTAGTTTTTACCTAATGTCTATTTAGGATCCAGTATCCCATCGAGGATAGCACATTACTTTCAATTGTCATGACTTCTTAAGCTGTCACATATTCATAGTCTTTCCTTGTTTTGATGACCTTGATGGTTTTGAGAAGTACTGGTCAGATATTTCATAAGATGCCTCTGTATTGGAATTTGTCTGATTTTTTTTTCATGTTTAAACTGAGATTATAGATTTGTTTCTTTTCCATTTATTTATATCAGTATGCACTCATGGTTCTTTTATACTTTGAGTTACAATTGAAAATTATTTTATTTAGTTTGTTGGTCGAAATGTTTATGCTCTGTCAGTTGGGTGTTCTTTTAGATAATGTGTCCCTTTGACATATCCCCATAAATACAGATTTTTTTCCCTTTTTTTTTTGGGCACTTCGTTATTTTTTGGCACTCAAGGTTCTCCAGTATTATCTTGCATATTTGCTACCTTAGTTGAGAATCAGTCGTTTCTCCATGGAGTCCTGGCTCCTCTTATTGAAGAATGGTATTAGAAACCAAGGTCTAGGTACTAGGTGAGCTCATTGCTATTGATATTTGCCATACATTATACTTTTACGTTTTCTATAAATCCCAAAAAATTGTACTGTTTTCGTTATGTTGTTGTTGTTAGGTGTTGTTGAGTCGGTTCTGACTCATAGCAAACCCTATGTAACACAGAACGAAACATTGCCTGGTCCTGCGCCCTGCTCATAATAGTTGTTATGCTTGAGCCCATTGTGGCAGCCACTGTGTCAATCCATCTCATCTGGGTTTTCCTCTTTTTATTTGACCCTGTGCTTTACCAAGCATGATGTCCTTCTCCAGGGACTGATCCTCCTGACAACATGTCCAAAGTATGTAAGACTTAGTCTTGATATCCTTGCTTCTAAGAAGCATTCTGGTTATACTTCTTCCAAGACAGATTTGTTCATTCTTTTGGCAGTCCATGGTATATTCAATATTCTCTATAAATTCAAAGGCATCAATTCTTCTTCGGTATTCTTTATTCATTGTCCAACTTTTGCATGCATATGATGTGACTGAAAATATCATGGCTTGAGTCAGGTGCACCTTAGTCTTCGAGATGACATCTTTGCTTTTCAACATTTAAAGAGGTCTTTTGCAGCAGATTTGCCCAATTCAATGTGTGTTTTGATTTCTTGACTGCTGTTTCCATGAGTGTTGATTGTAGATCCAAGTAAAATGAAATCCTTGACATCTTCAATCTTTTCTTCGTTTTTCATGATGTTGCTTATTGGTCCAGTTGTGAGAATTTTTGTTTTCTTTATGTTAAGGTGTAATCCATACTGAAGGCTGTGAGCTTTGATCTTCATCAGTAAGTGCTTCAATTCCTCTTCACTTTCAGCAAGCAAGGTTATGTCATCTGCATAATGCAGGTTTTTAATGAGTCTTCCTCCAATCCCAATGCCTTGTTCTTCTTCATATATTCCAGCTTCTCAAATTATTGCTCAGCATACAGATTGAATAGGTATGGTGAAAGGATACAACACTGACATACATCTTTCCTGACTTTAAACCAAGCAGTATCCCCTTGTTCTGTTCTAACAACTGCCTCTTGATCTGTGTACAGGTTCCTCATGAGCACGATTAAGTGTTCTGGAATTCCCATTCTTCACAATGTTATCCATAATTTGTTATGATCCACACAGTCGAATGCATTTGCATAGTCAATAAAACACAGGTAAATATCTTTCTGGTATTCTCCGCTTTCAGCCAGGATCCATCTGACATTAGCAATGATATCCCTGGTTCCACATCTTCTTCTGAATCCAGCCTGAATTTCTGGGAGTTCCCTGTCTATATACTGCTGCAGCTGCTTTTGAATGATCTTCACCTAAATTTTACTTGCGTGTGATATTAATGATATTGTTCGATAATTTCTGCATTCATTTCTATCACTAAGGCCATATTTTCCAAATACCGACCCTTCTTCTTTGTTTCCAACTTTTGCATTCCCATCACCAGTAATTATAAATGCATACTGATTACATGTTCAATCAACTTCAGACTGCCAAGCTGGTAAAATTCTTCAATTTCTTCATGTTTGGCCTTAGAGGTTGGTGTGTAAATTTGAATAATATTCGTATTAACTGGCCTTCCTTGTAAGTGTATGGATATTATCCTATCACTGACAGCATTGTACTTCAGGATAGATCTTGAAAAGTTCTTTTTGATGATGAATGCAACACCATTCCTCTTCAAGTTGTCATTCCCGGCATAGTAGACGGTATGATTGTCCGATTCAAAATGGCCAATACTAGTCCATTTCAGCTCACTAATGCTATTATAAATGGTACTGCTTTCCTGATTTCCTTTTCGAAGTTCTCTTTGTTGATGTATAGGAATTCAACTGATCTTTGTATGTTTATCTTGTATCCTGCTACTCTGCTGAATCTTTCTATTAGTTCCAGTAGTTTTCTTGTGGAACCTTTAGGGTTCTCTATGTATACAGGCTCACACCATCTGCAAATAGGGATAGTTTTACTTCTTCCTTACCATTTTGCATGCCCTTTTTTTCTTTTTCTTGCTTTATTGCTCTAGCTAGGACTTTCAGCATAATGTTAAATAGGAGTGGTGATAAAGGGCATCCTTGTCTTGTTCCAGTTCTAAAAAGGAACACTTTCAGCATCTCTCCATTGAGAATGATGTTGGCTGCTGGTTTTGTATAGATGTCCTTTGTTATGCTGAGGAATTTCTCTTATATTCTTATCTTATTGAGAGTATTTATCAGGAATCAGTGTTGGACTTTATCAAATGCCTTTTCTGCTTCGATTGAGATGGTCATGTGATTCTTTTATTTATGTGGTGGATTACGTTGATTGATTTTCCAATGTTGAATCATCCTTGCATACTTGGTATGAATTCCACTTGATTATGATGTATTATTTTTTTGATATGCTGAATTCTGTTGGCTAAAATTTTGTTGAGAATGTTTGCTTCTATATTCATAAGATATATTTGTCTGTTTTCTTTTTTGTGGTGTCTTTGCCTGGTTTTGGTATCAGGGTTATGCTGGCTTCATATAATGAATTATGAAATATCCCTTCCTTTTCTATATTCAGAAATAATTTCAGTAGTACTGCTGCAAGCTCTTCTCTGAATTTTTGGTAGAATTTCCCAGTGAAGCCATCTGGCCAGGACTTTTTTGAGGGAGTATTTTGTTACCTTTTCAATCTCTTCTCTTGTTAAGAGTTTGTTCAGGTTTCCTACCTCAGTTTGTGTTAGTTTAGGTAGATAGTGAGTTTCTACAAATTTGTCCATACTCTCTAGGTTTTCAAATTTGTTGCAGTACAGTTTTTCATAGTACTCTGTTACGATTCTTTTTTATTTCAGTTGGGACTGTTGTAATGTCCCCCATTTCATTTCTTTTTTGGGTTATTTGCATCCTCTCCTGTTCTTCTTTTGTCTATTTGGACAATGGTTTGTAGATTTTGTTGATCCTTTTAAAGAACCAACTTTTGGTTTTGCTGATTCTTTCTATTTTCTGTTTCATTTCTTCCTGTTCTGGTCTTTATTATTTCCTTTCTTCTGTGGCTGTGGGCGTCTTTTGCTGTTATCCTTCTATTTTTTTGAGTTGTAGAGCTAATGTTTTGATTTTGTCCCTCTCTTCTTTTTTTGATGTGTGTGCCTATTGCTATCAATAGACCTCTGAGCGCTGCTTTTGCTGTGTCCCAAAGGTTTTGGTATGATGTGTTTTCCTTCTCATTTGATTCTAGGAATTTTTTAATTTCATCTTTGATTTCTTCTATTACCCAGTGGTTTTTAAGCAAGGTGTTATTCAGTTTCCATGTTTTTGATGTTTTTCCTTGCTCTTCCTGTTATTAATTTCTACTTTTATGACATTGTTGTCACAGAAGATGCTTTGTATTATCTCATTGTTTTGGATTTTGTTGAGGGTTGCTTTGTGGCCTAAGATGTGGTCTATTCTGGAGAATGTTCCATGTGTGTGGAAAAGAATGTCTATTTTGTTGTTGTTGGGTGGAGTGTTCTATATATGTCTATGAGGTCAAGATGGTTGATTGTGGCCTTAAGATCTTCTTATCTGTGCTGAGTTTCTTTCTAGATGTTCCGTCCTTTACCAAGAGTGGTGTGTTGAAGTCTCCTACTATTATTGTGGAACTGTCAATTTCTCTTTTCAATGCTTTTAGAGTTTATGTGTTTTGGAGCCCTGTTGTTAGGTGCATAGATATTTATTATGGTTATGTCTTCATGGTGGACTATCCCTTTAATCATTATGTAATGTCCTTCCTTGTGTTTTATGATGGATTTTGCCTTAAAGTCTACATTATCTGAGATTACTATTGTCACTCCTGCTCTTTTTTGCTTGCTGTTTGCTTGGTATATATTTTTTTCCATCCTTTGATTTTTTAAAATATATTTATGTCTTTGTTTCTTAGTTGTGTCTCTTGTAGACAGCATATTGATGGGTCATATTTTTTTATCCATTCGGTCACTCTCTGTCTCTTTATGGGTACATTTAGGCCATTTACATTGAATGTGACTATCAATAGATGTGAGTTTATTGCTGTCATTTTGTAGTGCTTTTTTTTCTGATGCTGACATTTTCTTTGTTCTTCTTACTCTTCTGTGCTGAGTTCCTTCTGTTTGTGAAATTTTGTTTCTTTCATTATTGCAGATTTTGTGTTTACTGAGACTTTATGTTTTTCTTCTTTTATATTTTGATGAGTAGGTTTGTTAACTTTCTTTGTAGTTACCTTGAAATTTACTCTTAATTTCCTAAGATTGAACTAGTTTTTTATTACTTGATAGTGCTTTGACTTCCTCTCCATTTGAAAGTTCTATATTTATACAGCATATTCCCCCTCTTATTGTTCTGATATTGTCTTCATTTACAGATTGACGTCTCTAGTTCCCTGTTTTGAGTCTTTTAGTTTTGTTTTATCCTCTAGAGTTAATTACCTAGGTTGGTATTTGGCTGATACTGACCTGTGTCCTAGATTCAAGTTGTTGTCTGATGTTGTTGGTTCTCTAACTGAAGGACTCCTTTTAATAATTCTTGTAAGTTTGGTTTGGTTTTTACAAATTCCCCTAATTTCTGCTTATCTGAAATGTCCTAATTTCATCATCATATTTGAGAGAGATTTTTGCAGGGTATATTAATCTTGATTGGTAATTTTTTTTCTTTCAAGATTTTATATATATCCTCCCATTGTCTTTTGCCTGCATGGTTTCTGCGAGGCAATCAAGGCTTACTCTTATTGTTTTCCCTTTGTATGTGACTTTATTGTTTCTCTGGAGCTACTTTCAGGATTCTGTCTTTTTCTTTGATTTTGATGAGTGTAATTGTGCTATGCCTTGGTGACTTTCTTTTGGGGTCTATCCTATGCAGAATTCATTGAGCTTCTTGGATGGTCAGCTCTTCATCTTTTCTCTTGATTGTATCCCACATAGTTGTTAGATTTTCTTCATTCTTTTCTGATTTTTCCCCAGACAAAGTGGTATTCATTGACTTTACTTCAGTTGCGCTGATTCTGTCTTCCATTGTTTCAAATTTGCTCCTAAAACCTTCTATTGCATTGTCTATTTCTGAAGTTTTGTTCTTTATCTTTTGGATTTCTAATGCTGTTTTTTTCTTTTTTTTATGATTTCTAATTGTTTATTTTGACTTTTTTTTTTCTTGTGTTATTTTCTTGAATTCACCTACTGCTTTGTCTGTGTTTTCCTTGATTTTGGCTATGTTTTGCTTGGTTTTGCTGTGTTTTCCATAATTTTGTCTGTGTTTTCCTTACTGTCTTTCTCAATATCTTAGAGAACCCTGAATATTAGACTTTTGATTTCCTTATCAGGTAGTTCAGAGCCTTTTCTTCTTCCAGAAGGTTGACTGGTGCTTTATTCTGGTCGCTTACTAGAGCTATCTTGTCCTGTTTTTTATATGTTTTGATATCGTCTGCTGTCTCTGAGACATTCAGGTATTGTTTTCTTTATTTATTGATTGTAGGTTTGTTTGTTTTGTCTTGCTTTTTTGTTTGTTTGTTTGTGTCTGGGTGAATGGGCCAGGCATGTTTTGCTGCTTGCTTGTCTACAGGCACAATAGTTCTCACCACCCTGTCTTGGTGTGCAGGGCCAGTTACTCAGCTATGGTGCAGCAGGGCAAGTCCAACAGGAAGAGAAGGGGCAGAGATGGGTTGTTTATTTGCAGTGTGAACTGGGCCAGGGGCTGGAGCAGGGTCGCTGCAGTCTGCAGGGTCGGGGAGAGTCTTGAGCCAGTGAGGAAGGGCCTGGGTTCTGGGCCAGTTCCTCTCAGGTTGTGGTGGGCAGCGGGGAGAGGCCTGGAGTTGGCAGAAAGGTGCATGAGGTCTGGGACAGGTCCCCTGGGGGCTGTTGTGGGCAGCAGGAGGGGTCTGGAGCTGGTGAGAAGGGGTCTTATGTCCAGGCAGGGTTCCCTGGGACACAGCAGGTGGCAGAAAGGGTCTGGAGTCTACGGGAAGGGGTCTGGGTTCCAGGCTTGGTTCCCTGGAGGCCACAGCAGGTGGCAGGAGAGGTCCAGAGCCAGTGGGAAGGGATTTGGGGTCCGAGTCCGGTCTCCGTGGGACTATAGGCAGTGGCAGGAGGGGTTTGGAGCTGGCAGGAATGGACCTGGGGTCAGGCCAGGTCCCCTGGTTGATGCAGCAGGCAGTGGAAGGGGTCTACAGCTGGTAGGAAGGGACCTGGGGCCCTGGCCAGTCCCCTGGGTGGTGTGGCAGGTGGCAGGAGGGACCCATAGCTGGTGGAGGGGGCCTGGGGTCAGGACCAGGTCCCCTGGTTGCTGTGGTGGGTAGCGGGAGGGGTCTGGAGCTGGCGAGATAGGGTCTGGGGTTGGGGCCAGGTCCCCTCGGGGCTGCCTGTCACAAGACAGAGGATAGAGGTAGGAGGGTGGGTGAAGACAGGGGCAGAGGGGGCTCAATGCAGGAAGAGCAGTGGGGTGGTTTTGTACTCTGGTTCCAGGCAGTCAGGGTTGCCATGATGGGGCAATTATAGCCGCTGTTCACCAGAGAGGTGAGGACTGTAAGAGTGTGCTCCTGCGATTATCAGGTGAGAGAGTCTGGGCTTCTTGAGTTGCAGGCAGCAAACATGGTCTTACTTAGTCCTAGGTGTGTCTGCACCGTAACTCTATCTCCTGTCAGGGATTCTGTGAAGTGCCTTTCTGCTTTTGAGGTTGTTGGCTATATTTCAAGATGGCAATGCTAAGTCATGCTGTTTGGTGAGGAATCTCTACTCCGTATCTCTATTCCTTCCCCATCTTCTGTCAGTTTCTTCTTTTCCTCAGTGACTTCCAATATAATAATGTATCCCTTCATTTAAGGGTCAGGGTTCTAGGATTGACCTCTCTATCTTTTTTACTCGGTTTTTCAGATCTTTGTTGCAGCAGGATGGCTTAGTGTGTCTGACTAGTCCACCATCTTGGCTCTGTCTCCTCATCTTTTTCCCGTGCTCTTCCACAGGTGAACCAGTGCTAATACCATATCTCACTGATGGAGGCTGTCTTTCCTTAGCTTTCATGCTACTTGGTTGCCTTGTGACCTCAGCTTTCCAATGATTTCAAGAAAAAAATATGATTTTATAGATCCTCTGGCTTTTTTTTTTTTTTTTTTTTTTTTGCTGCCAGGGTAGAGGGGATGGTCTTTCCAGTTTTGTTTGTCTTAGGCAGGAAATGAACTCCTTCAAACTATCCAAATCTGTGTTAATGGAAATTCAAAATATTTCCCATTACTTTTTCTAATTGATGGGACAGCATGGAGTAGAGTGATTATATCTTACAGTCACCTCTGTTTTCCCCCATTTCTTATCTCTTGCAATTGCTTCTTTATTACTACACTGGCATTGACCCAGATATGAGACTCAATCCTTTCTCCTTGGTTTCCCATCTCCGTATTAAGAATGAATATAAAATTGCTACATATTGCTGAATTTTCTCAAGATTTTTCCTTTCATTCGGAGGTTAAATAGTACTCGATATCAGAAACAATTTAAAGTCACATCATCTAAAAGTTCTTTGGACCTTGCCATCATATTGCTTCTTACTTGCCTTTTATCTTCCACAGAGCCCAATTCACACTTACATCATTTCACTTGATCCTCTCTCATCTTTACTTTGATTACTTCTTCATTCCTTTTATCTCAGAAATTCCGAAACTCTTTCCCTACTATGAAGAGTTAAATCAGCCTTCTACACTCTTCCAAATGCATATATCCAAACCTATCCAAGCATTCAGCAGATACAACATGGCTTTCATTTTATAGGATATATTCTCACTGGAAGAGAATGCAATCATAGGATGAAAACTATTTTCTCTGTTTGTACTTGCATCCAGTTTTATTGGCTTTAAGCCCTTCCATGAATATAGGGGGGTCCATGAAGCCAGGTTAAAAGAAACATTGCTCAACAGGACATGATTCATCAGTTTTATCCCATAATAAAAATCAAGACTAAGAGAAATGAGGATGGATATCACATTCCCAGTGTGAATTTGAGATCAGGATTTGACTAAGGGTCAGGTCTAACGTCACAAGAGTTTACTAGAAGTTTAGTTCTCATGGTTCTAAAATGATCCTGTTGCATTATCATGTTGATACGTGAAATTCAGTATATTCATATTCTGCAGATCAAAATGGGAAAATTAACACTGGGTTATTGTATAAGAGAATTATCTGAGCATTAAACTTATTAATAACAGCTTACAATTCTATTAACATTGTCTATTCTTAATTCAGATATTCAGAGTTTATCATTCATTCTGTCTTTTAACCGACTTTGTACTGGCTGTTATGGAATATAAAATCAGTATAAGACATTGCCTTTTGTCTCAAAATCCTCCTAATAATTGCTTAAACTCTATATTCTTTTGTCCTGGCATCAAAGTATCTATCAACTAGGTGTTTGCAGAAACAGATGGGAATAGGAGTGAGGAGGATTATGGGCTACAACCATTTCTGCCAGCATTCAACAATCCTCAGTAAGGTTTCTTGGACAACAAGGTAGTTCTAAAAATCATACATGGAGAACAACCACGGCAGCTAAGCTAAGTTTTAGAAAACCTTTCTAATTTGCCACAACACCAACTCATGACTCAAAGTAGAGAGATGAATAAAGAACATTCATTCCATTGTGTGCCAGTGTTAGTAAATTCATGTGACTGTTATAATGTAGAGCTTTAATAAATTCTTTCTTTAGAACCATCCTGAACCTAGTACCTAGAAGGGTTATCATGGCTCAAGGTGGAATCAGACCTTTTCAGTCCAGCTTCTTTGTTGAACATAGCAATTCACTCAGTATTCTGGATGATTTACCGTGCATTCTTTGTCAATACAACTTTTGTAAAATGAGACCTGTACTTTTTACTTTTCTACCTCATAAGTTAAAATTACATTTTGTAATGTAAAAGAATATAGTTATGATAAAAGATCATTTTAGCAATTTGACTTTGTGAGAAATTATTTCTTCTTTAAACAGATTTATAAAACTTTGAACATTCATGTGACATTGGTTGGACTTGAAGTGTGGATAAATGGAGATCAAATAAAAGTAGATTCAAACATAGAAACTACTTTATTAAGTTTTTCATCTTGGCAAGAAACAATCCTTAAAAGAGGGAAAACCTTTGATCATGCTGTGTTGCTCAGGTAAGTGTCTACTCTATTTTCCTGCACAGCATACATTAATTATAAAAAAAAAATGCACAAAAATAATTTTTTTAAAGCAGTTGGTTTTTAAGTAGGAGACAGGGACACGATGTTATGTCTAGTTATTAATTTTTTTTTGTTTTATTTATTAATCTTTCTAATATTAACACTAGAAAGGAAAAATCTGATGTATCCATATTCCTGGACGGAGTTGAAAATATCGTTAGGTAAACAAAGTAATTATAGAATACATTTACTTCATTTATCTGCATCCAATGTTAATGCCCTCACCCTCCCACGCCGTTCCAGGTCCTGATGTTCTACTGTTCTCCTTGCAATGTTTCACCAAGATCCACCTTTCTTGAAAAGCACCTCACTCTCTGGACATATTTTGTTCATCAACGTCTATCCATCCAGTGATCAGTGCTTTAAGAGTACTTTCTCTACTATCCAAGATGACAGATAACTAATCTGATATATTAAACCTTACCACAGCTTTAATCTTCCCAAGGAACAGTTTTCAATTTATCTAGACTAGTAGATTATGAATTACTAAAGAAAAAAGACATTTAAATCATTTTTGTTATTCAAAACACCCAGCACAGTACTTAGCCCAGAGAAATGATAAATAATTGTGTAGCTGATCTAACTAAAGTTTTATGTTGAGCTGTATTTCTGTTATCTTAAGGAATGTTTAATTGTGGAAGAAATTCTATGGAGCAATGGAGTCTTTTTAGCATCTCCTTTGATACCCTTAAAGCTACTCTATTAAAATGTTATCTACTTTATCCACTTCATCTAACAAAAAAAAAAAAAAATTGTCCTAAGGGCTGCAAACACATCTTGAAAATGTTTATGTCTACTCTGTAACACATGGGGTCTCCATGAGTCGGAATCTACTTGAGGGCAATGGGTGAGTTAAAAGCTTTGTGTTAAGTCCATTCACTATATTGCATTTTTCTCTCTGAACACTTATTTATTTATATCTTTTAAAAGGTTTCACTTAGAAATGAGTGCAAGGTAGAATAGAGTGAAGTAAAATGGGACTCTAATCTTATTTATTTAGAAAATTTCTTTTTATGATTTCAACCTAAGATTGCATTGTGTCTTACAATGCCTATAATATACCACAGGTTTCAAATGAGCTCACTATCAACAAAGATCATTCTCAATTCCAGAACTCCAGAAATAAGAAGGACTTTCACCATGATCCAATGAAAAGGCATTAGCATTGTGGTGGTTCACTGCAATTCAATCTTTATGTTAATTAAGACAGTAACTTAGAGTGAAGAGTGTATTTGTATCTTGTTTATAGTGGGAAGTGGCTCTACACACATGCACAAGGAACTTCTTATCCAAAGAGTATGTGCTTGCCACATTTTTCCTCCAGTGTCGTTAAGGTGGGCTGTGTTTTATTTATTTTATATTAGAGTTTGAATTAAATTTCTGTAATTTCCTGTGTCTGATTAAAAGGGGCCATGCATGCTCTGTGTCATATATTCCCACCATGATATGTCCTGAAGAGACTGTCATGTTTCTTTCATCAAATAGGAATAGAAATTTTCATAAAAACCATAGATGAGTAATGAAGGTAAACCACTGTTGTTCAGAATTTAAAAGAACACCATACGCAGATTAACATATAAAGATTAGGAAGGCTCTTTTGCACATTAAATATAGTGATTTATAAGGACATGTGATTGTACACAACACTTGATGGCTGATTTAGCAAATAAGGATAATTATTCTTGTACTGATAGAAAGCACATAAACAATACATCACATCAAGACAGCCTTGCAGTTCATTTTCAGAAACCATTAAACCTACAAATTGATGACTCCCCTTGTTTGTATGATCTTTTCTCAAATCACTGAGCTACTAGCAAATGCTGCCCGACTAACTCTAAGAAGTTCTTAAAAAATCAAGATTTGAATTTGTTTCCTTTAGTGTGTCCGCCTAGTTGTTGCTATGTCCAGTCCAGTCTTGTTAAGACTGTGAACTTAAAAGCTAGTACTTATTAAAATGACTACATGACCTTTTTTATCATACATATAGCTCTTTTTATGCCTATGTCTATGCCTTTGTCTGTGGTATTTTAGCAAAATAATTTTTGCATAATAGTGTCAATCTCATGTGATATAGTAACCACTACTTTGATTGGGATAATACAAGTAGTCCAGAACACATTTTAATCTTCATATTAGTAAGATGAAATGATCAAATCAGGGATCTTGGCTTTACAGTAACCTTATATCCAACTCCTCTTTGGAATTTAAAATTTTGTCACTAATGTAGAGATTAAAACATGAAATAGGAGTCCAATCTGAGGTAACAATCAACTCTGTCATGGATTTTAACTCTCTAAATTTCAGATTTCCCTCATAATAAAAACTCTTTCCTCATGATTTTCTAACCTTATTGCACAATGTGAGACTATAAATTGAAAAACAGAACCAGGGATATTTTTATGTTTATTCCCTTTGAATATCTGGTACAGAGTAGGTAACCAATAATATTTAGTTTACTTTGTAGGATAGTTTTAGTTAATGTTTTAAGCTATTTATATTCTGTATAAATCTAACAATTGCTATTATTGTGCCATAAAATAGAATTTCAAAATGTCAGCACTAAAGTCACTTAAAAGGTCATTTGTCCAACCTCATTATATAATTAAAGAAACTGAGGCATAGGGAAGGGAGATAACTAAGTTCTGTGTCTCTTAGCTAGCTATTAGAAACCAGATCACTCAACCACTAGTTCAAAGCACTATGTATTCCAGTGTACTATCCTTTAGAAACATCTAATGCACTATTTTTTTGCATCAGGATCTCTTACCTGATATAAATATAGTTGCAAACAGAATGGCCCATCAGTTGGGGCATAGCCTTGGAATGCAGCATGACGAATTCCCGTGCACATGTAGCTTTGGAAGATGCGTGATGGATAGCGTTGGGAGGTAAGGCTCAAACAATATAGAGAATACATTTAAATATTTTGGGAGTGGTAACCGAGTAAAATTCCATATTGTTGGAGTATATTATTATTCTGTGAATTTTTTCAAATATACCCCGGAAGGTCCATTACAAAACCAGGCATGCCAAGGAGTTTCTTTTTTTGAGACTGAATCCTATCAGTGTATTTCTCGAATGATATGGTGAGACAAATTCTAAAACTCCATCTGGACATATTGCAAAAGTACACTATGACAAATTACTAATATCCATAGCAGGGCACTTAGGGAAGAATTACACTCCCCATGCCTTATTTGACCATCTTTGCTATAACCTGTAACTTCTTTCTTCTTCAAATCTTTACTCGAATGCCTGTCTCAGTGAGGCCTTTCTTAGCCACTTGATCCAACCTTTCAATCCTGTCCACCACTCACGTTTCCTGGTACTTTCCATGGCCCTTTGGTTTTTTGTTTCTCCTTAGCACTTATCACTATCTAACATATTTTATATATTTTACTTATTTATCTTGTTTATTATTTTACTTTCTCACTAGAATATAAGATTCACGAGATCAGAGATTTGTGTCTGTTTTGTTCACTGTTATATTACCACTGTCTAGAAAAGTCCCAGGAACATGTCGTTGTTGTTATTTGCCTTTAAGTGGGCCCCTGACTCATGTCAACCTCAAGCACAATGGAACAAAACTCTGCCCAGTCTTGCACCATCCTCATGTTCAGTTGCAGATATTACCATTGTGATCCATAGGGTTTTCATTGGATGATTTTCAGAAGCAAATAGACAGACCTTTCCTCCTAATCCATCTTAGTCTGGAACCTCCACTGAAACCTGCTAGTGTCATAGCAACATACAAATCTGTTGCCCTTGAGTCAGTTCTGACTCAAAGCAACCCTATAGCGCAGAGTAGAACTGCCCAATAGGGTTTCCAAGGCTGTAATCTTTAAGAAGTAGACTGTCACATCTTTCTCCCACAGAGCCATTGGTGAGCTCAAACTGAAGATGTTTTGGTTCACACCTGAGGGCTTCACCACTGTGCCACTAGGGCTGTAGCAACACACCAGCTGTCACTAATGGAGGATTAGTGACCGTGCATGAGATCTATTGGACAAAAACAAACCTGGGTCTCCTGCATGGAAGGAGAAAATTCTATCACTGAATCATCACTGTTCCCTAGGCACGTGTTAGGTACTCCATACATAGTTACAGAATGAATGAATGTCCAGAATTCCCACATTATACTGTAAATATTTTGTAATCAGGTCCTAAGTCTCTCACATCTTCACAGTCTCTAACATAGTGCATTGTATATCATAAGTAAAGCATCTGTTGATGGTGATCAGTGTTTCCATATAACAATTTAATGAGGTAAAGTAGCTAAAGCACCCCACACAGTGGCTGGAATACAGTAATCACTCAGTAACTGGTATCTAGTTTTTGTTCGTTTGTTTGTTTGTTTTTTGTTTTTTTGATTTTATTGTGTTTTACATGAAAGTTTACAGAGCACATTAGTTTTTCATTCAAAATTTTATACACAAATTGTTTTGTGACATTGATTGCAATCCCTGTAATATGTCAGTATTCTCTCCCTTTCCTTTCCACCCTGGATTCTCCCTGTCCATTCATCCAGTTTTCCTGTCTCTTCCTGCCTTCTTTTCTTTTCTTTCAGGCAGGTATTGCCCATTTGGTTTCATATACTTAATTGAACTAAGAAGGACATCCTTCACATGTGTTATTGTTTGTTTTATAGACCTGTCTAATCTTTGGCTGAAAGGTGGATTTCAGGAGTTGCTTGAGTTCTAAGTTAGCAGGGTGTCCGGGGCCATAGTTTCAGGAGTTTCTCCAGTCTCTGTGAGACCAGTAAGTCTGGTCTTTTTTTGTGAATTTAAATTTTGTTCTACATTTTTTCTCTTCCTGGGACCCTTTATTGTGATCCCTGTGAGAGTGGCCGGTGGTGGTAGGTGGGCACCATCTAGTTCTGGGTTCAGGCTGGTGGAGGCTGTGGTCCATGTGGTCCGTTAGTCCTTTGAGCTAATATTTTCCTTGTGTCTTTGGTTTTCTTCATTCTCCTTTGCTCTGGAAGGGACAGGACCAGTAGTTATATCTTAGATGGTGCTCACAAGCTTTTAAGACCCCAGATGCTACTCACCAAAGTAGGCTGTAGAACATTTTCTTTATGAACTATGTTATGCCAATTGACCTAAATGTCCCCCAAACCATGATCTCAGCCCTCAGCTCCAGTAACTCAACTCCTAAAGGTGTTTGGATGTGTCTAAGGGGCTTCTACGACTTTGCCTGATCAAGTTGTGCTGACTGCCCCTATATTGTGTGCTGTCTTTCCCTTTACCAAAGTTGACTTGTCTACTATTCAGTTGGTGATTCCCCTCCTCATCGCTCTGCTCCTGTGTACCATCAAAGATTGTTTTCTTCTGTGCGTAAATCTTTTCTTGTGTTTTTTAACAGTGATCTCATACAATATTTGTCCTTTTGTGATTGACCTATTTCACTCAGCGTAATGCCCTCCAGATTCAGCCATGTTGAGAGTTGTTTCTCAGATTTATCATTGCTCTTTATCCTTGCCTGGTATTCCATTGTGTGTGTGTACCATGATTTCTTTATCTATTCATCTGTTGATGGGCGCTTGGGTTGTTTCCATCTTTTTGCTATTGTGAATAATGCTGTAATGAACATGGGTACACATATGTCTATTCATGTGATGATTATTGTTTCTCTAGGATATACTCCTAGGAATTAGATTGCTGAATGGTATGGTATTTCTACTTCTGGCTTTTTAAGGAGGCATCATATGGTTTTCCATAGTGGTTGTACCATTTTACATTCCCACCAGCAGTGCATAAGAGTTCCAATCTCCATGCAAACTCTCCAACATTTGTTATTTTCTGTTTTTTTTTAATTAGTGCCAGTAACATTGGGGTGAGATTGTATCTCATTGTAGTTTTGATTTGCATTTCTTTAATGGCTAGTGATTGCAAGCATTTACTCATGTGTTTGTTAGCTCTCTGAATGTCTTATTTGGTGAAGAATTTGTTCATATCCTTTATCCATTTTTGACTGGATTATTTGTATTTTTGTTATTGAGGTTTTGAAGTGCTCTATAGATTTTAGAGAATAGACCTTTGTCAGATATGTCATAGCCAAAAACTTTATCCAAGTCTGTAGATTCTCTTTTTACTCTTCTGGTGAAGTCTTTTGATGAGCATAAGTTTTTAATTTTTAGTAGCTCCTGGTTATCTAGTTTCTCTTCTGGTGTTTGTGAATTGTTAGTTATGGTATATGTTGTACTTATACCATGTATTAGGGCCCCTAGTGTTGTCCTTATTTTTTCTTCCATGATTTTTATCATTTTAGGTTTTATATTTAGGTTTTTGATCCATTTTGAGTTAATTTTGTTTATAGTGTGAGATATGGGTCTTATTTCATTTTTTACAGTTGGACATCCAGTTTTGTCAGCACCATTTGTTAAAAAGACTGTCTTTTCCTCATTTAATGGACTTTGGTTCTTTGTCAAAGATCAACTGATTATAGGTGGATAGATTTACATATGGGTTCTCGAATCTGTCCCATTGATCTATGTGTCTGTCATTGTACCAGTCTTAGGCTTTTCTGACCGCTGAGGCTGTATAATAGATTCTGAGATTAGGTAGTGTGAAGCCTCCAACTTTGTTCTTTTTCTACAGTAATGCTTTGCTTCTTCGAGGCCTCTTTCCTTTCCATATAACGTTGATGATTAGTTTTTTCATCTCCCTAAAGAATGCTGTTGGTATTTGGATAAGGATAACATCATATCTGTATATCACTTTGACATTTTCACAATGTTGAGTCTTCCTATCCATGAGCATCGTATGTTTTTCCATTTATGTAGGTCTCTTTCTGTTTCTTGCAATAGCATTTTGTAGTTTCCTTTGTATAGGTCTTTTACTTTCCTGGTTAAATTTATTCATAATTATTTTATGTTTTTAAGGTCTATTTTAAGTGGCATTGTTTTCCTGATTTCCTTTTCTAAGTTCTCGTTGGTGTATAAGAATCCAACTATTTTTTGTATGTTTACCTTCTATCTTGCTACTCGCTGAACATTTCTTCATTTCCAGTAGTTTTCTTGTGGAGTCTTTAGGTTTCTCTATGTATAGTATCATATCATAAGTGAATACAGAAACTTTTACTTCTTCCTTACCAATTTGGATGCACTTTATTACTTTTTCTTGCTTTATTCCTCTAGCGATAGGTTTCAGCTGAGCTTCCAGACTAAGATAGATTAGGAAGAAGGACCTGGTGGTCTACTTCTGAAAAGAATTAGCCAGTGAAAGCCTTATGAATAGCAGAAGGACTTTGCCTGTTATAGTGCCAGAAGATGAGCCCCTCAGGTTGAAGGCACTCAAAATATGACTGGGGAACAGCTGCCTCCTCAAAGTAGAGTGGACCTTATTGATGTGGATGGAGTCAAGCTCTCAGGACCTTCATTTGCTTATGTGGCATGACTCACTATGAGTAGAAACAACTGCAAACATCCATTAATAATTGGAATATAGAATGTATGAAGTATGAATCTAGGGGAATTGGAAATTGTCAAAAATGAAATGGAACACATAAACATTGATATTTTAGACATTAGTGAGCTGAAATGGACTGGCATTGGCAATTTTGAATCAGACAGTCATATAGTCTACTATGCCGGGAATGATGACTTGAAGAGGAATGGCATTGCATTCATCATCAAAAAGAACATTTCAAGATCTATCCTGAAGTACAGCACTATCAGTGATAGGATAATATCCATGTCTTAGTCGTCTAGTACTGCTATAACAGAAATACCACAAGTGGATGGCTTTAACAAAGAGAAATTTATTTCTTCACAGTGAGGTAGGCTGAAAGTCCAAATTCAGGGTGTCAGCTTCAGGGGAATGCTGTCTCTGTCTCTTGGCCTTCTCATCGATATTCCCACGGACTAGGAGGTTCTCGGCACAGGGACCCTGGTCCAAAGGACGTGCTCTGCTCCCGGCACTGCTTTCTTGATGGTATGAGGTCCCCCGTCTCACTGCTCACTTCTGTCTTTTATATCTCAAGAGATTGCCTCAGGACACAATCCAGTCTTGTAGATTAGGTCCTGCCTTACTAACACAACTGCCACCCATCCTCCCTCATTAACATCATAGAGGCAGGTTTACAACATACAGGAAAATCAACAGTACCAGGAATCATGGCCTAGCCAAATTGATACAGAGATTTTTTGGGGGACATAATTCAAACCATGACAATCCATATGCCTACAAGGAAGACTAGTTAATACAACTATTATTCAAATGTACGCACCAACCACTAAGGCCGAAGATAAAGAAATTGAAGATTTTACCAACTTTTGCAGTCTGAAATTGATCAAACATGCCATCAAGATGCATTGATAATTACTGGTGATTGGAATGCAAAAGTTTGAATCAAAGAAGAAGGGTTGGAAGTTGGAAAATACAGCCTTGGTGATAGAAATGATGCTGGAGATCGCATGATAGAATTTTGCAAGACCAATGACTTTATTACAAATACCTTTTTCAACAACATTAACAGTGACTATACCTGTGGACCTTACCAGATGGAATACACAGGAATCAAACTGACAACATCTGTGGAAAGAGATGATGGAAAAGTTCAATATCATCAGTCAGAACAAGGCCAGTGGCCGACTGTGAAACAGACCATCAATTGCTCATATGCACATTCAAGTTGAAGCTGAAGAAAATTATAACAAGTCCACGAGAGCCAAAGTACAACCTTGAGGATATCTCACCTGAATTTAGAGACCATCAGGAATAGATTTGACACATGGAACACTGATGACTGAAGACCAGATGAGTTGTGGAATGACTTCAAGGACATCATGCATGAAGAAAGCAAAAGGTCATTAAAAACTAAGAAAATAAAGAAAAGCCAAAGTGAATTTTAGAAGAGACTCTGAAATTTGCTCTTGAACATCTAGTAGCTAAAGCAAATGGAAGAAATGATGAAGTAAAAGAGCTAAACATATTTCAAAGAGCAGCTCTAGAAGACAAAGTGAAGTATTATAATAACATGTGCAAACACCTGGAATTTGAAAACCAAAAGAGAAGAATACATCTTGCATTTCTCAAGCTGAAAAAACTAAAGAAATAATTCAAGCCTCGTGTTGCAATGTTGAAGGATTCTATAGGGAAAACATTAAATGACGGAGGAAGCACCAAAAGGAGATGGAAGGAATACACAGAGTCACTATACCAAAAACAATTGGTCAATGTTCATCCATTTCAGGAAGTAGCACATGAACAGGAACCGATGGTACTGAAGGAAGAAGTTCAAGCTGCACTGAAGGCATTGGCATAAAACAACGCTCCAGGAATTGACGGAATACCAATTGAGATGTGTCAACAAACCGATCCAGTGCAGGAGGGACTTGCTCTTCTATGCCAAGAAATTTGGAAGACGGCTACCTGGCCAACAGACTGGAAGAGATCCATATTTATGCCTATTCCCAAGAAAAGTGATCCAACTGAATGTGGAAATTATCAAACAATATCACTAATATTACACACAAGTGAAGTTTTGGCAACTGCAGCAGTACATTGGTAGGGAACTGCCGGAAGTTCAAGCTGGATTCAGAAGAAGATGTGGAACAATAGATATCATTGCTGATGTCAAATGGATCCTGGCTGAAAGCAGAGAATACTAGAAAGATGTTTACCTGTGTTTTATTGACCATGCAAAGGCATTCTACTGTGTGGATCATAACAAATTATGGATAACATTACGAAGAATAGGAATTCCAGAACTCTTACTTGTGTTCATGAGGAACCTGTATATAGATCAAGAGGCAGTCGTTCAAATAGAACAAGGGGATACTGTGTGGTTTAAGTCAGGGAAGGTGTGTGTCAGGGTTGAATCCTTTCACCAGACCTGTTCAATCTGTATGCTGAGCAAATAATAAAGAAGCTGGGCTACGTGAAGAAGAAAGGGGCATAAAGATTGGAGGAAGACTCATTAACAACCTGCATTATGCAGATGACACAACCTTGCTTGCTGAAAGTGAAGAGGACTTGAAGCACTTACCAATGAAGATCAGAGACTACAGCCTTCAGCATGGATTACACCTCAACATAAAGAAAACAAAAATCCTCACAACTGGACCAATAAGTAACATCATGATACACGGGGAAAAGATTGAGGTTGTCAAGGATTTCATATTACTTGGATCCACAATCGGCACCCATGGAAGCAGCAGCCAAGAAATCAATTGACACATTGCATTGGGAAAACTGGCTGCAAAAGACCTCTTTAAAGTGTTAGAAAGCAAAGATGTCAAC
>NW_004444026.1:11500430-11501267 GCF_000243295.1 Trichechus manatus latirostris
TGTATTTTGGAGCCCTGTGGTTGGGTGCATAGATACTTACTAAGGTTATGTCTTCTTGATGGATTGTCCCTTTAATCATTATATAATGTCTATCCTTGTCTTTTATGGTAGATTTTGCCTTAAAGTCTATTTTACTGAGATTAGTTATTACCACTACAGCACTGTTTTGGTTACTGTTTGCTGCATACATATTCTTTTCCATCCTTTGATTTTTTTAAATATATTTATGACTTTGTGTGTTGAGTATGTCTCTTGTAGACAGCATATTGATAGGTAGTGCTTTTTTATCCATTCTGCCACCCTTTGTCTCTTTACAGGTACATTTAAGCCATTTACATTCAGTTTGATTATCAATAGGTATGAGTTTATTGCTATCATATTGTTGTGCGGTGCTGACATTTTCTTTGTTCCTCTTACTTTCCTGTGCTATGTTACTTTTGTTTATGGATTTTCTTTTCTTTTCTTTTCTTTTGTTATTGTAGATTTTGTGTTTACTGAGAGTTTATGTTTTTCTTCTTTTGTATTTTGATGAATAGGTTTGTCAACTTTCTTTGTGGTTACCTTGAAATTTACCCTTGTCTTCCTAAGTGTAGATAGTCTTTTATTACTTGATATTGCCTTGACTACCTCTCCATTTGAAAGTTCTGTACCTACACTGTTTATTTCCCCTTTTATTGTTTTGATGTTGTCAACATTTACAGATTGACATCTCTGTTTCTGTTTTAAGTCTTTTAGCTTTGTTTTATTCTTGAGAGCTCTTTACCTAGGTTGGTATCTGGCTGATGTTGTCCTGTGTCCTAGACTCCATTTGTTGTCTGATGTTGTTGGTTCTCTAAC
>NW_004444026.1:11503959-11506464 GCF_000243295.1 Trichechus manatus latirostris
TGAAGTTGCCTTCCCATTCTCCCTGCCCAGGATCATTGCTGTCTGTGCCCCAAGACGGTGACACTCTGCCATGTTAGTTGCCAGGGGATCTCCACTCCACAGCTCTCCTCGTTCTCTGTTTTTCTTCAGTTTCTTCATCCATTCAGAGTTTGATCTAGTCTTTATCCCTGCATTTGATGGAGGGATGGGTGCCAGGATTGACATTTTTATCTGTTTTACTTAGTTTTTCAGGTCTTTGCTGCAAAGGGACGGTTTGGTGCTTCTGTCTATATTGCCATGTTGAGTCTGCCTCCCTGGTATCTAGTTTTACATCATTATCTACATAATCAGTAATATTTTTTCAGTGGTACCACTGTCTCAATCTAATGTAATCAGGACTATATGTAATATGTTTTTTAATCACTGTGTCGACGTAATATCAAAACCGAAGAAAGATGGGAGAGGTGTAAAAATTTCAGTTTCAAAGAAGTATATCACATTCTTGGGATGTGTAAGATATTATTAAATAAATAATTTCATTCACCAAATATTTTTATAAGACTACTCTGTGGTAGACACTGTGTTAACTAATGATGACTTTAAAAAAAATTGAACTGGCTACAGCCCCTGCCTTGAGAAGTTTATAATCTTGTAGGGGTGATAAACAATTATACAAGTTATTACAAGAGAGACAAATAAAAGGCAATAGGGGAGCAGCAAACACAGACAATTAGTCTTAAACTGCAGGCTTCAGGAAAGGTTTGCCAGATCATTGTCACTAAAACAGCATGTGTTGGCTGTGTGTCAATAACTTTCCTATAATAAAGAACCCAGTTACTGCTCTGCTGTAAGATTAAAGATAAGTATAAGAGATGTTAATGGACTTTTAGAGTTTATAATTTATAATTGTTGTTTCTAAGTTCTTCATAAAATGTTTACAATTGTACTACCACTATACATTAATACTACTAATGTTTATTTTTAACTCATCTTATCTCTAGTATTCCTGCACTAAAATTTAGTAAATGTAGCAGAAACCAATACCTGAAATATCTGAAAGATTATAAGCCAACGTGCATGTCGAATACTGCATTTTCCAATAAGTTAAGTGATTTTCCATATTGTGGAAACAAGAAGTTGGATGAAGGAGAAGAGTGTGATTGTGGCTCTGTTCAGGTATTTGAAAATTATGTTGTCTTTAAACTGTCAACTGTATATTCAGCTAGAACCCAGGCAGGGATGTAGCCATTAGTCAATCCTGGTATTCCTTATAAGGTAAAAACGGCACGTTTTGTTTTCATTTGGAATCAAGCTGTTGGTGTAGCCTCATTGCAAGCCTTTTTGCCAAATCATGAATCATATACAATGATCTTGGTGGAGATCAGCAGCATCCCATTTGCCTTCTGTGTACATTAACCGGATCTTCTTGTGAGAAGGGCCCATAGGTGTCATTAACTCCAATCTTTCATGCCCAGTAGGAATATGTTCTACAAAACCTCTTAGTCATTTGAATTTAACTCAGGGCCTTATACGGCTAGCTTATATCACAGCAAGATAGTTCAAGTTATTAGAAAACTGTTTCCTAATAGAGCAGAAACCTTTTAACCTGTCACCTATTTATTGCAGTCTTGGTCTCAGAAACCAAGCTTTTGAGGCAAATTTTAAAGTAATTCTTAATCTGCAACACAAAAACGACTATTTCTTTCAAGAACATATATTTTTTTCAAGGACATATAGTGTATGTCCTAGACAACTATTTCTTAAATTTTAAAGTGCATATGAGTCACCTAGAGATGTTTTAAGATGTAGATTCTGATTCAGTAAGCCTGGAGTGAGGCTGAGATTTTGTATTCCTACCAAGCTCCAAGCTTATACTGGTGCTACTAGTCTGAGAACTACATTTTTAATATCTACACTCTAGACATTGCACAATCCAAAAGCAGTCTAATACGATGGTAAACAAATAATGTCTTTTATAAGTATCAGCACAAACCTGGTTCCTATGAGGCAGAGGTTAAAGATGTCCCAAATGTCCAACTTTTCCAAGCTGCTGTACCCCTCCATCATCTCTAACATCAACTACTCCCTCTCCCCTCAGCACTCTCCCTCCCATCTTTGGATTTCCTAATTCACTGCAACATCTCACAGAACTCACGAACCATATAAAGGAAATGGCTTACACAGTTGTGGAGGCTGACAAGTCCCAAATTCGTGGGTCAGTTGTAGGCTTCTCCCAACCCACGTAGCTGCCAGAGCTGACGAACCCAAACCAGCAGTTCAGACCACAGGCTGCTGGCTCACAAGGTGGTGGAAGCTGGCAAATCAAGTCACACAATAGGCCACTGGCCCAAGGGTCTGTGGAGGCTAGCGAATCCCAGAATCGGCAGGTCAGACAGCAAGTCTCTGGGAAGGCCAATTGATCACCAACCGGACGCAGGATCCAGATGCAAAGAGAGAGGACCTTGCCAGGACATACACATATATCTTAGATGTAGGCCACACCTCAGGGAAGGATGTAGCTTTAGT
>NW_004444026.1:11506885-11534897 GCF_000243295.1 Trichechus manatus latirostris
TTTGGAATAGTCCTACAATTTCATTCTAACACATAAAGTATCTTACCTGACCAGACTCAGATAATTCTCTTCGTAGCTTTAATTTCATTAAAGCAGATAAGGCCTGTCTAGTGCTGCTATAACAGAAATACCACAAGTAGGTGGCTTTAACAAAGAGAAATTTACTCTCTCACAGTCTAGGAGGTTAGACGTCTGAATTCAGGCTTCCAGCTCCAGGGGAAGAATTTCTCTCTCTGTTGGCTCTGGGGAGAAGCTCCATGTCATCAATCTTCCCCTGGTCAAGCTGCTTTTCAGTCTAGGGACCCCAGGTCCAAAGGATACAGAATTCTTCTGGCTCTTATTTCTTGGTTTTCTGAGGTCCCTCTGTCTCTCTGCTCCCTTCTCTCTTTTATATCTCAAAAGAGATTGACTTAAAATACAACCTAATCTTGTAGATTGAGTTATGCCTCATTAGCATAACTGCCTCTAATCCTGCCTCATTAACATCATAGAGGTAGGATTCACAGCACATAGGAAAATCACTTCAGATGACAAAATGGTGGACAATCACGCAATACTGGAAATCATGGCCTAGCCAAGTTGATCCATATTTTTGGGGGACACAACTCAATCCATGACAGGGCCTAAGTGAACATCTCAGTAATTAGTCAGTGATACATTGAAAAAGGAAAGGCCATCTCAAAATACTTGAGGGTCTGGAACAAAACTTCTAATCAGATATTCAGAAGTTGTATTATCTCACAACAAACCTTTATTACAGGGAAGTAATGGGACCCTTCCAGGGAACGAAAATCATCAGGAGAGTGGAAGGTCACAAACTTTGGACTCTATTTTTTCCCATGAGAATCCATTAGCCACGGAGCACTGGATAGCCATGAAGGACAGAGTAAAAGTCCCAAACACTAGTTCCAAAAAGTAGTCTTTATATACTTATCATAGCCGAGGGTCACGCATTTAACTCTTAGAGATAAGTAATGTTAAATTACACAGACACAGACCTAATTAACTGTTCAAACAGGAGTCAAACTACAAACCAATTCCTGATCTTTCATTTTTGATTATTGCCAAGGAATGCACTAACCCTTGCTGTGATGCAGACAAATGTGTGCTGAAGCCAGGATTTACTTGTGCCGAAGGAGAATGCTGTGAATCTTGTCAGGTAAGATCCTTTTTCTAGGACAGCGTTTTTCTGTTTATTAAGTGTACACAGGATGAAAGAGCTCTCTGACCACTGAACACTTTACCACTGACCCCAGAATGTATTAGGCTTGCTAATACCTGATGGAGCCTCTTCTGAGATGTTCTGACTTCTGAGAATTGGGCTGTGCTAGGTTCTGGGGAGTGGAGCAGCTGATGAGCTGTGCTTGGTCTTTTAGGAATGAAGTTACATGATAAGTACCATTCTTGCCCCTTTGTAAATCATTCCCAATCTGTATAACTTCAGACAGGAAGAAAATAGGTATCCCAACAGCAGGGTGCCAGAAGGGAGAGAGATAACATGGGACTAGAATACAACAGAGGCTAGTAGTTAGGAAAATATTCCTAAGGAAGATGACCAGAAGTCTAAATGACTCTGCCCAAAGAGTTATCAACTCTTCTTTCACCCCACTAGATTGTGAATTCATAATGAAATAGAGGCATATCCTATTCATCTTTAAATCTCTCCAGAAACTGACACAATTAGATGTGTATTGAATGGCTGAATCAGAGACTATCTACATGCAGTTCTCTGCAGCAATGAGAGCCAGAATATTTTTCCAGTTCATTTGGAGAGATCTGATTTCTTAGGGATGGAAATTCCATATTATATACAGAGGTTCCTAGTTGCATGTGGCTGGATGTGTACAGGGAAAATGTGGGAGCAGGATGTACTGGAGCAAGGAATGAAGAAAAGAGAAGATAAATGAGAACACTTGTCCATTTCTCCATTGTATGTCTGTTTCAGCTCTGGCCAAGGTTTGTCTAATACCAAATTTCAAAAACCCTCCTTTACCATACCCAAAATTACATTCAAGCCAAGGTATTTAATAATAATAATAATAATAAGTGGAATGGAGAAGGAGCTGATGAGCCATCCTTAGAGACTTTTTTAGATAAATTAAATGGGTCAACCTTCTGCCCACCTACTGAACCTTTCCTACATAAATGTGTCCCAGCTTCAGTGTCATTGTTTTTTCTCAACAGGTGAAAGTAACAGGGTCCATGTGCAGACCAGCAAAAGATGAATGTGATTTTCCTGAAGTATGTACTGGCCACTCCCCTAGGTGTCCTAGGGACAAGTTCCAAGTAAATGGATTCCCATGCAAGAATGCAGAAGGCTACTGCTTCATGGGGAAATGTCCTACACGGGATGATCAGTGCTCTGAATTGTTCGATGATGGTGAGAGGCAACAACAGTGCATGATGGATAAAGAAAATAGCCTTTATTTCTCTGCTATTGTCCTACAGGAATTTGGGACAAGCTTGGAGATAATGCTATTTGTGGCATTCTTCCAAGATATTACGTAGCATCTCTCTGGTTGTGGGTTTCATAACCTTGATCTTCCCTCTAATATTAACTGATTAGCTCACAATGTGGGCTAAGGTGTATTTGTTACTTTTTCATGTTTGTGTTCCTTACTAAAAGGTCCCCCTGAAGCAAGAGGGTAGCTCTTTATTCCATTTATTCTGTTCTGGTTTAGCACCACTGAAAGGTTAATCACATTAGAAAACTAAGGTTGTTCATGATTCATGATACTCATGCTTTCATTCTTTTATGTTTATCACACCGTTTTGGAGCCCAGAGGCAAAAGGGAGTCATGATATCTGCTACAACATGAATAAAAAAGGAAATAAATTTGGATACTGCAAAACAGTGGAAAACAATTTTGTTGCCTGCAAGGAGAGGTAAGTGATTGGTGAAGGAAAGCAAGTGCTCTCAAATAGTGTTTGCAAAATCAGACTAGCTCCTCATCTGACAGCTGCTAACATCTTTTTACTGAGATGAGGAAGAAAGTACAGCAGGGAGGACGAGAGCACGCATCCCTAACAGGACTAACTGGCATTTGTATACTGTATTTATTAGCTGCAAGTCCTGAAATACAAGGAGGAAAGACGAGGAACATTTAAGATGCTTAGGAAAGAAAGGGAGAAAAGGAATGCTACAATAAGAAGGAAAAGGAACAGAAGAGAGGAAGCAAAAAATAAGTGGAAAACAGGAGAAGAAGAGGAAATGAAAGAGTTGAAGTGAGAAAAAGAAAGGTAAAAATTGAAATCGGAGGATAGAGGGAGAGAATCAGAAGTTACAGGCTGAATTAGGAAAGCATGAGCGGAGCCATACTTATATGTCTGTTACTGACATTCTGCAAGTCTTTTTATGTGCCATAAAGCAGGATTTGGAGTGAAAATGACAAAAATGCCAAAAAGTGCTGTGTTCAAGTATAAGTCATGCAAACTATGCAAAAATGGGCAGACACTTAACTTCTCCTTCTTTCCATTGATGCCTAATCTGTAAAATGGTGGATATAATAATAGCAACCTCAGAGGTTTGTTGTGAGAATCAACTGATGTGCTCTATGCAAAAAGAATAATAAGGAAATCTTAGTGGCATGACTAAAGTTATGCTAATTCACATTATTAATAATAAGTATTCTTCTGTAAACTTGAGCTAATACTGATTTGTAAGAATCACTGAGAAATCAAAAAGAAACATAAATAGTTTTTTACTTTACCTACTCATCTCAGTTCCCAAGGTCAGGACTTTGACAGTCCAACTGTTTACCTGCCTCTCCTGACCCCTCTTCAACCTGCTAACAAGCCTAGGTCTAAAGAAGTGAACAGGCCATTTCACTGTCAGCATAGCCTCTAAAGATCTACTTCTGGCCCAAGTCTGAGAATACACTCACTTTCCTTCAGAGATGTCAAATGTGGAAAGATATACTGTGCCGGAGGACAGCGGTCACCTTCCTTGGGAGAAGACGAGATCTACCACCTTCAGGCTCCAAAGAAGAATGCAACCATACAATGCAGAGCCTTTTTTTGGTACCATAATTCTGAAGATGTCGGCCTGGTTGCTTCTGGAACAAAGTGTGGAGATGGAATGGTAAGATGAAAAGTCTATTGTTTTATTAAAACTTCTTACTTCAGCCCATTAAAAGAAAATCATTGTCCCTGTAATGGGCTCTAGAAGGGCCTATATATTAGAAAACAAGAAAGAAATTGGCATTTTTTTTTATTGAACAGAGTAACAATTGTGCTATAATAAATATTCATTGTGCCTAATCTTTGTTATACCAAATGATGTTTAATTGCTGTAAATGCACTTAATTAGTAGCTTAAACAAGACATCTAATGAAATTATAGACATAATTTTTTTCCAGGTAATGCAACTCTGCATAGTCATATACTCCTCATTTTTTACTAATTTGACCATATTTAATGGGCATGGTCTATGGTGCTGGCAACTGTGCTGTGGGCGGAGGAGGTAGAGAAGAGTCCACTCAAGAATTTGGTAGGTTAAATTAAATAGATCATTACAGTTTAACAGAAGTGCTTTCATAGTGGTCTGATCAATGCGTATTTGGAGTCCAGAGGAACAAGTGACTAACTTTGCTTATAGAACATGGAATAGCGTCTTAAATCAGGCAACGTTTCAGCTTTACTTGATGAACCATATTTTTGCACAAAAATAAAACAAGGTAAGACTTTTTGTAAAGAAACACCCACACCATATGCAAAGGTAAAACGTGTATTACATATTAAGATAAATGTGACAATTTTGGTCTGACTGAGGCTTCAGGTTGAAATGGTAAGGGATAAGGTTGAACACGTAGAATAAGGCCATATTGAAAAGGGTTTATAATGCCAAGATGACAACTTTAGAATGTATACTGTAAACAACATCAAGATTTATAAACAGAAGAATATATGAACAGTAAGATGGAAGGAATACACAGTCACTGTACCAAAAAGAATTGGTCAATGTACAACCATCTCAGGAGCTAGCATATGATCATGAACCGATGGTATTGAAGGAAGAAGTCCAAGCAGCACTGGAGAGGAATTGACAGAATACCGATTGAGATGCTTCAAGAAACTGATGCAATGCTGGAAGTGATCACACATCTATGTCAAGAAATTTGGAAGATAGCTACCTGGCCAACCAACTGGAAGACATCCATATTCGTGCCCAGTCCTAAGAAAGGTGATTCAATGGAATATGGAAATTTTTGAATAATATCATTAATATCACAGGCAAGGAAGATTTTGCTGAAGACATTAAAAAACGCAGCAATACATCGACAGGGAACTGCCAGAAATTCAAGCCGGATTCAGAAGAGGACATGGAACGAGGAATGTCATTGCTGATGTCAGATGGATCTTGGCTGAAAGTAGGGAATTCCAGAAAGCATTTTACCTCTGTTTTATCAACTATGCAAAGGCATTTGACTGTATAGGTCATAACAAATTATGGATAAGATTGCGAAGAATAGGAATTCTAGAAAACTTAATTGTACTCATGAGGAACTTGTACATAAACCAAGAGGCAGTCATTCGGACAGAACAAGGGGATACTGTGTTGTTTAAAATCAGGAAAGGTGTGCGTCAGGGTTGTCTCCTTTCACCGTATTTATTCAATCTGTACACTGAGCAAATAATCCGAGAAACTGTACTATATGAAGAATGTGGCAACAGGATTAGAGGAAGACTCATTAACAACCTGAGATATGCAAATGACACAATCTTGCTTGTTGAAAGTGAAGAGGATTTAAAGCCCTTACTGATGAAGATCAAACACCACAGCCTTCAGTATGGAGTACACCTCAACATAAAGGAAACAAAAATCCTTACAACTGGACCAATAAGCAACATCATGATACACGGGGAAAAGATTGAAGTTGTCAAGGATTTCATTTCATTTGGATCTACAAACAACGCCCATGAAAGCAGCAGTCAAGAAATCAAACAACCCATTGTATTGGGCAAATCTGCTAAAAAGACCTCTTTAAAGTGTTAAAAAGCCAAGATGTCACTTTGAGGACTAAGGTGCGCCTGACCCAAGCCATGGTATTTCAATTGCTTCACACGCATTCAAAAGTGGACAAGAATAGAGAAGATAGAGGAAGAATTGATGCATTTGAATTATGATGTTGGTGAAGAATATTGAACATACCATGGACTGCCAGAAGAATGAACAAATCTGTCTTGGAAGAAGTACAGCCAGAATGCTCCTTAGAAGCAAGGATAGTGAGACTTTGTCTCGCTTACTTTGGACATGTTATTATGTGATCAGTTCCTGGAGAAGGATATCATGCTTGGTAAAGAAGAGGATCAGCAAAAAAGAGGAAGACCCTCAAAGAAATGGACTGACACAGTGGCTGCAACGGGCTCAAACATAGCAACGATTCTGAGGATGGTGCAGGACAGAGCAGTGTTCCTTCTGTTGTGCAATCACCTCAATGGCACCTAACAACAACAACATATATATATTGTGATGTGTGTTGTGTGTGTGTATACAACAAATGTTATTTGAAATTGAATCATTTCTCTTTGTGCTATGTCTTCCCCTTTCTCCTTATGCCACAACTCACAAGCGTGACAGACATGCACTGGCTTTCATATAATGTGATAGAGAAATGAAATGGACAACAAAAATTCAGAATGGGAAAAAAAAAGCAGAATTAGCATTTAGTAATCTAAGGGAAAAATTCATTTCAAGTCTGTATATTAAACTATACATTTTATCATTAAAATTATTACAAAGAATATCAAAATAATGAGAAATCTAAATTTGTGAAAATTCAAGTACATTTAACAATCACAAGCTGTAACATTCAAGGACTTTCAACAAGATAGAATTTATGAGGCATGGGTTTGAAGAAAATACCAAACAATTTTCTCTTCACTTTAGGTAAGGAAAAGCAGCGTGAACTACAAAGTAGAAGCATGTGTTTCCCTTTACAGATTCCCACAAAGAGTGGCAGGGACTAATGGGAGAGCAACTCTTCAGGAACAAATCCTGACCTTATCTGTACATTGTGACCATGTACCAGTGAGTGGGGTGCCTGTTCCTTTAAGAAAAGGCTTTATAAAGAAATGTACCAACCACAGTGACAACAGTGCTTTGGCAAATTCCTAATGAAGGCCTTCGTGCATAGCAAATGCCAGTATATTTGGACACCTCAAAGATACTACTTAAAGAATTTTTCTTTTCATTTCTGCATTGAAATACTATTTGTAGACATGTTGAACTTAAAATGCTTAAAAAGCATTCTAGTTTCTCTAAGAATTTATTCTTTCTGGGTAAATGTTAATTTGGCATAGAAAGAGAGGACAAACATATCCCATTGCCCCTTGGTCCCATTTTTCTTGGTTATGCTAAAAAACTAGTTGCAGAGAAAAGAAAAAGAAAAGAGAGAGAATGGAAGAGAAGGGGAGGGTGGGAAAGGCCAGAAGAGTGGAAGAGAGGGGAGGGAAGAAAAGGAGAAGAGAGAAGAGCAGGGGAGGGAGGAATGAAGGGAGGAAGTTGACTAGATAGTTCTTTTGTTCATTTGGTCATGGCGCAGAAGAGTTGCTGCAAAACTGCCTCTGGAGGTATCTCTTTATTAAACATAAAAAAAATGGCAATATGAAAATAAGACACATCTTAATATACTCTTTTAGATAAACCTGAAAGACTTGAAGAGAGATCCATGTAAGTTTTAAAGCAATCTGCCTCCATGCTCAGTTATGTATATAGAAAATCCATTCTATAAGGGAAAACAAAGAGGAACATCAGCAACAGATATAAAAGAATTCAATAGTGTTAAAAAAGACCAATCTGAGAAATCATAGATAGCCCCCTATGAAACACATATACATTAAAAAAGGGGAAAACCCTTTAGAAAAAGTCAGATGAATATTATGAATAGGATTTAAAAGGATATTAAATCTATAAACATGGAATATTTTAAGATCAAGAAGCATTGCCTTTAAATTACAAAATAAATCATGATTGTTGATGTATAGGTAATGGGGGCAGTAAACCATAGAGTAGATGCTAAAAAAAATTAGTAATTAGAAGCTAAGCTTCATAATGCCTAAGAATAAGATCAAGGAATAAAAAAATAGAAGAAAATAAATAAAAGCATAAAAAACAGTTCTAAGAAACCTAGTATAGATTTGATAGGAATTCTAGATAAAGAGAACAGAGTAGAAGGAAAGTAAAAACTAATTAATAAAAAATGTCCCCGAAGTGAAGAATGCATGAAATAAAAACCTTACTTAGTACCAGGAAAAATTCAGAGACTGCGATGAGCTCTTAGCCTTGCCCTCATGCCATGATTGTCAACAAATTTTTTAAAAGTTCTATAAGCTTAAAGGAAGGTAAAAGATTTTTTTCTACAGAAAAAAAAGATTTCCTATAGAAAAAAATTATTAGATTGTCATCATACTTCTCTGCAACAAGAAATGGTAGAAGATAATGCAACAACAGCTATAGAGTTTTGCAAAACATAAATATTGGGACCACATAGGCAGCTAAGTTATTACTCAGATAATAAAGCAGTAGGATGACACTCAGACAATTTAGGATTAAGAAATTATACAGTAATGTATGTTGTTGTTGTTAAGTGCCATTGAGTCGATTTTGACTCATACCGACTCCATGTGACAGTGTAGAATTGCCCCATAGGGTTTTCTAGAACGGAAGCAGATCGCCAGGTCTTTCTCCCATGGAGCTGCTGAGTGGGTTCTTACTGCCAACCTTTGGTTAGCTGGTGAGTGCTTAACCATTGCACCACCAGGGATCCGACAGTAATGTATAGACTGCATATATTTTCTGAAAAGAAAAATAGTCAAGGAAGTTATCCAGTCATCTGAGAAATATTTAAATTAAGAACTTACGTTGCTGGCAAAGAAGTGGTGGTGAGCAAGAAGATTTGTAAAATGTTTCAGTAAATTCTAGATATCTGTGGTTAATAGGTTTATGATGCAAATGTTAAAAATATCTTGAATAAAGAATTACATTATCACAAATAAAAAACTTCAATTTGATCAAACAAAAACTTGAAAGAAGAGGGAAAGAAAAGAAGTAAAAATTGATAGAGTTCTTTTTTATACGAGGAGGAGTCAATGCTGATTTGTTCTTCAAAATGATATAATTAGGTGCGTTCAAAATTTTTAAACTGAAGATAAGGTAAACTAAATCAAGGTTTAAAAACTTGAATATACAGCTTTCAAATTTTAAAACAAATAATTGTAGAATAAAAGTGACATAAAAGGTAACCTAAAATGTCCAATGTTAGAAATCATATGACATGAGTAGGTTAAACATATCACTTATTACAAGAAATATGAATGGATTAAAATCTTCATATTTAAAGTTTTTTGAAAGTCTTTGAATTGATGCCAAAGAAGACTGTGCAGATATGTGCTCTTTGTAAAAGAACTAGCTAAAAATAAAAAATAACAGTCAAATAAGTGGTCAAAGATAAACCAAGCAAAACCCCAAAACAACAATACTTTGGTGATAAAATTTATCAAAAAAACAAAAACTGAAAACAAAAGTTATTAAACATAAAGAAAAAGATTAATTCATATACCCAACAATCATTTGTGTATAACAAACATAGATTCTTATATCAAATCAAAAGGAAAACTTGATATAAATAGTAGAAGTATTTGTTGGAATTACAATTGTAGAATCACTGAGAAATTAACATTCAAAGGAATAATAAGGGCACAAATCCATTGCCTTCAGTCAATTCTGACTCATGGCAACCCCACATGTTACAGAGTAGAACTGCTCCATAAGATTTTCTTTGCTGTGATCGTCCTGGAATCAGATTGCCAGGCCTTTCTTCTGAAGAACCACTGGGTGGGTTTGAAACACCAAACTTTAGTCCAGTACAAAACGTTTGTCCATCCAGGGACCATAATAAGGGTGTACATATTTGAATAATTAGTAAGTTTGTATGTAACAATTTTTTTGATGTACATTCTTTTAAAATATTGATCACACATTTATAGGATTTCTTCTTCCATGGAAGACTGTACATGTGGAATTTTATAATAGAAAAAAGCACATAAATTGTAAGACCAAGGCATTCTAATTCATATTGGTTACTTCATTTCTAGGTGTGCAACAATGGTGAATGTGTCAACATCAAAAGGGTCTACAGTTCAACCAATTGCTCCTTCCAGTGCAATGAAAATTCTGTAAGATTTAACAGCTTTTTAAAAGTAATGCCTTACCAATGATTTATTTACATAGGACTTCATTCCTGAGCCTGTGTGTGTATATATGTATATATGAACATATGTGTGTATTTATGTACATTATTTTTTAATCAAGTCTATATAGAAATCCATGTTTTTCTATATGCCATTATTAAAATTGATCCAAATTGTCAAATCAGGTATTACACATAGATATTGACAGTATTTAAAATACATATTTTGTTATAAAATTACACTGGTAATATAGAAACTCAGCAACTTACGTACTTATGTATGATGTTTAAACCTAAAAGTTGGTTCTATCATAAATCACTTATAGATAAATTACAGCAATGTCAACCTTAGCCTAAAGCTTTTGAGAATAACAACAAAAATTATGATTTTTTCCTTACTCAATTAACACTCTTCAATACTATCCATTACTAGCAGTTTGAGCTTATGGATACTATCTTTGGTAAACCTGATTAATCTGTAATACTTATATACAACTGTGTATGTATCAGCACTGTTTCAAGTGCTATACATATATGTTAAATTTTAAAAATCTTCATAACAACCTTAAGAGGTAAGCAGTATTTCCATTCCCACTTCAACAGATGGAAAAACAAAGGCACACAGGTGTTGTGCAATTTGTGAGTGAAGCAGGCATTTAAATCCAGAAAGTCTATCTCCAAGGTCTGCACACTTAACTGTTATGCAATGCTGCTCTTTGATGAACTAAACCTGTGTCACCATCCTTTTCCCACTCCAGTATAATTCCATTATCATTAAGCCTAGTTTAAGTCTTACGATATGTCTAACTCTAGCAGGGGCCATTTATTTAAGGATATTGATGCTTTCTGGATAAATCATATTAGGTTTTTAATCTGTCTTTGAATTAATCAGAATCATTTCACTTTCTTAAGGAACTTCTTCAAAGGTGGTTACTTCTTGCATTTTGTTTGCTTATTTTTGTGCAACATTGATTTTTGCGCAACATTGATTTTTGCATTCAGTTTGGTTAATTACTCAATAAAAAGTTTGTGTGAACTGGAGTCTGTATGTGTGTGTGTTTGATGTAGAACTAGCACTAAGCTAAATGAGATGCAAAATTTAGATCATGTCAATCATTTGATAAAATTATTTGATTGATTACTCTTCCAGGTGGATGGTCAGGAAGTGGAATGCCTGTGTGAAGAACAGGGATCTCTAGACTGGGAAGAAACCTTAAACATTACGAGTGAGCATCCTGGGATGTTAATAATAGTGTGTGCATGTGTGTATGAAAAGCCTTTCCAGAAACCTTTTGTCTTATTTTCCAAGTCTGTTAAATCTTTGGTATTGTGTATATATGTATGGTCTTTTTGTTACTTTGCATATTTTGATGTCCAAATTAGAATTTACTACAGTCGTCTTTTAGAATCGGTGTATCTTCTTCTGGCTAAATTTAGCTTAATTCTTCTAAGAACCCACAGCAAATCAAGGCCTTTTCTGCATTCAGTGAATAACAGACAACCGAAACTTTTCCCACTGATTGTGGCTCCCTTAAATATAGTAGAACCCTGGGTGGAGTATCAATTGCTAAAGCAGGTAGTAATTTATATAATGTTTTGGCTTTAATCTGGGGGGAAATTAAAGTCCTTGAGGAAAGGAGAAGCAGGATCATAACAGTTTAGTTAAAAATGGATCATGTTAATATTTCACTCTCCTAAAGTTGACACTCCGACTGAAGCTCCTATTTTTAAATGTTGCAGATATCGCCATCCTGGTCGTGGTGCTCATGCTAATTTTTGTCGGTGTTGGGGTTGTCATATTATTAATTCGTCACCAAAGGTGTATTAATTTGAAGCAAAATCAGAGGTAAATCTGCACTTTCTATGTGTTGAAGAGAAGCATTACTGGGAATCTATAAGCTTGTGGCCCTGAAGGATACTTGATGTGGGAAAAATATAAGGCTTTAGTTATGACCAGGTAACAACTATTTATATATTTTGTCTCATCCAAATGCATATCCCAGTGGTTTCTAAACCTTTCTCCAGCTTAGAATCATTTGGGGACCTTTAAAAAATACTGATGCCAGTTCCCATACCTAGACATCGTGATTTAATTGCTATAGGTTGTAACCTAGGCATCAGTATTTTTAAATATGTCTCGATTGTTTAATATTAACCCCTGGTTTGTCCCATAGCTGGTGTCAACATTTAACTTCCTTCCTGACAGCCCACCTGGAGACACACTGGGAGTAGAGAATAAAGGATACTTTGGTGATGAGCCGCAGACAAGGAATGAGCCAGTCTTACCAGATATTCATCCACTACAAGTAAGAAACTTTCATCTGTAATAGTAAATTAATCAGTAAAAAAGTAATTGCACATGTATTTAATGTGGAACTAACACTAAGCCAAGTGGAAGATGCGGAAGAATAATTGAGCATGGTTCCACGCAAATGGAGTTTTTCATTCCAAATGCGGGGAAGGGGAGGAGGGCAGGTCCGTAGCATGAAACACGAAGCAAGACAGTATTTCACTCATAGTAGGAGACATTGACTAAATATGATAGTAATTTTTTTCCTTTTTTTTTATGTTTTATTGTACTTCAAGTGAAGGCTTTCAGAACAAATAGTTTCTCATGAAATGGTAGTACACATATTGTTTTATGACATTGGCTAACAACCCCACAACATGTCAACCCTCTCCCTTCTCGACTTTTTTTTTTTTGGTGAAAATAGACATAGCCAAAGATACACCATTTCAAAAATTTCTACATGCACAGTTCAGTGACATCAACTATGCTCTTCCAATTGTGCTGCTATTCTCACTTTAGATGAAGGCTTACAGAACAAAATAGTTTCTCATTTAACAATTAGTACACATGTTGCCCTATGACAATGGTTAACAACCTCACAACATATCAACACTATCCTTACTCATGATAGTAATTTTTACTTTATTGGAAAATTTTATGAACATAGACCATATTCTGGGCCATAAAACAAGTAAATCAATGTAAAAGAATGCAAGTCATGTGAAATATCTTTTCTAGCTATAATGAAATATATTAGAAACCAGTAACAAGAAGATATTGGGAAAATCTCCAATTATGAATTAGAAAGAAAATACAAAAGAACCCATAGATTAGAGAAAAAAAGAAAGGGAAATTAGAAAGCATTTTGAACTGAATGAAAATGAAACAACATAACAAAATTTGTGGGATGAAGCTAAAGCAGTAACTAGAGAAAAATTTGTAGCACTAAATGCTTAAGTTAGAGAAGAAATCATTGACCTCAGCTTTCAGAAACTAGGAATAGAAAAGAAAATAAAACTCAATGTAAACAGAGGTTAAGAAAAATAAATATCAGAGTGATAACAATGAAATAGGAAACAAAAACAATAGAGAAAATCAATTAAAAGAAAAGCTGATTTTTTTTTGAGATGAGCAGTACAACAAACTTCTATATTGACTGCTGTCTTATTTATCTAATGCTGTTATAACAGAAATACCACAAGTGGATAGCTTTAACAAACAGATTTATTTTCTCACATTTTAGGCGGCTACAAGTCTGAATTTAGGCAGCCAGCTCTAGGGGAATGTTTTCTCTCTGTGTTGGCTCTGGAGGAATGTCGTTGTCTTTTTGAGCTTCTGCTGGGCAATCCTCATGTGGCTTGGCGTCTCTCTTCCTCCATCTCTACTTCGTTTGCTTGCTTGTTTAATCTCTTCTATGTCTCAGAAGAGACTGATTCAAGATACACCCTAATCCTGCCTAATTAACATAATAAACATAACGTAATCCTCATTGACATAACCTAGTCCTGCCTCATTAACATAACAAACACAACCCATTCACAAATGGGATTATAATCACAGGCAGAGGTTAGGATTCATGACACATATTTTCGAGGGACACAATTCAGTCCATAACAACTGTTCAGAAATAGCAAGCATCAACACAGATTATCAATATCACAAAGCAGAAAGGTGCCATCACTAGAGACTCTACAAGTATTAAATTGATAATTAGAGAATCTTTTGAAAAACATATTTCAATAAAATTGACAGTGTAGATGAAATGGAACTATTTTTGAAAGATACAAATTACCTAAGCTTAGTCATGAAGATACAGACAGTCTGAATAGCCCTACATCTATTAAATATATTGAATTACTAGCAAAAAGTCCTTTCCACAAAGAAAACTCTAGGTCGATATGACCTCACTGGTGAATGCTACCAACATTTGAAGAAATAGTATCAATTCTACATAAACTCTTCCAGAAAACGGAAGAGAAGGGGGAGTTCCCAACTCATCTCATAAGGCCAGTATTTCTCTGATACCTACCTAGACAAAGTCATTACAAGAAAGGAACTCTACTGACCAATGCCTCTAAAGAACACAAGTGCATAAATTATTAATCTTTAGCCGGTTGAATCCAACAACATACAAAAGGATAATACATAATGATCAAGTGGGGTTTATCCCAGGAATGTAAGGTAAATTTAACTTCTAAAAATCAGCCAAACCAATTCACCATATTATCAGACTAAAAGAGTACAATCATATGATCATCTCCATAGCTGCAGGAAAAAAGCTTGAGAAAAATCTAATAACTATTCTTGATAAAACGCATCTAACTAGCAATATAATTAGGATTTTTTGGTGGGTGGTGGTGTTCTGGTTATACAGTTTCATAGGTTTTGAATGCTATGCCCCAGTTGTATATGTTTCATAAGTCCTGTGTTTTTTACTGCATGATATTGGCAAGCATGTCGCCACCTCCCTCCAGGTACATATACATGACTTTATAGCAGCAATGCCTCCACTGAACTGCACTGGGGTAATTAGGGATGAGTAGTTAATATATCTTTCTCTACTGGTGGTCTATTATAATTTTTATCCATTTATACTCTTTATTATGCCAGTGGTGATCCCCAGATCGTAAAAACAACTATTGTCCACTCAAATGGATAGGAAATATGGTATAGATAAAGATTTAAGTTCATGCTGAGATTTTCTGGTATGAAACCACATGATGCTACTATCAACCTTGTACGTTTGCTCTGAGGTTTAAATGAAAATGTGTATGAAAATGTACTTAGCACAGAGTTTGGTATTATTTAGCACTTAATATGTGTTCATTATCAGGAGCCCTGGTTGCATAGTGGTTAAGAGCTCAGCTGCTAACCAAAAAGTTGGCAGTTCAAATCCACTAGCTGCTCCTTGGAAACACTATGGGGGCAGTTCTACTCTGTCCTATAGTGTTGCTATGAGTTGGAATTGATTTTTCTTTTTCTTCTTAATATGTTAATTATCTACTATGTCTTATATGCCATTGCAGTTTCTTTCTTAATTCTGTTTTACTTAAATTAATGTGCAAAGCAAGTGCACTCCCAGAGAAAGGAGTCAGGTGAGGGTGCCTGAGCATGAGATCAATGATCAGTAGTCACAGAAGCCAACCACAGGTTCACATAGAGCCTGGGGCAAATATGTTACATACATGCTCCCTTAAGGGCTTTTGATGGAGACCCTGGGTGGCACAAAGTCTTGACTACTAGTCCAAAGGTTGGTAGTTTGAACTCACCCAGAAGTGCCTCAGATGACAGGCCTAGTGATCTGGTTCCAAAAGCTCACAACATTGACAATCCTATGGAGCAGTTCAACTTTGCACACATGAGTCAAAATCAACTCGAAGAACACTAACAACAACAAGGGCTTTTGACTTTTTGGTTAAATGATGTATGTCTAGCACCATTTGTTGAATATATAAATAAGTTTAACTCACTACTAATGGTGCATACACTCTGACAAACTATACACACAGACTGTCATAGGAGAGTTTTGGGCCCTCAAAACTCATGTTTAAACTATTTGTATTATTTTTAATGAAATTATATAATTAATAAAGATTTATTTGCTTGTTTAACAGTTTAGATATACATAAAAACTATCAGGTCATCAGCAAAACTGTGGTTTAGAGAAGGTCTACTCTGGTGTCCTCTCCCTGTTTCATTAATGGTACTTTTTTGCTTCTGGCAGGTCTTGTCTCCACTGCCTCTTGCTTTATAGTTGTATTAATGTCTGCTGTGGAGTTAACTGAGTCCCTGGGTGGTGCAAACAGTTAACACACTCAGTTGCTGACCAAAAGGTTGGAGGTTCAAGTCTACCCAGAGGTGCCTCACAGGAAAGACCTGGCGATCTCCTTCTGAAAAATCAGTCACTGAAAATGCTATGGAGCACAGTTCTATTCTGCCACACATGGGGTCGCCATGAGTCAGAGTCAACTTGACAGGAACTAGTGATGGTGTGAGGTTAACAGAAAGTACTTTGAAGTGTCACCTCAGCCAGGGATATCGGCATTTTAATAGGAAGTTTTGGAGGTCTTCAAAAGCCTGTAAGGTCCAAAGGAATGTAGCTGGTTGTGAAATTTCAGGCATTAAAACAATTATCTGTATTAAGATTTGGAGGCTGACAAACCTGCCTTGTGTTACTCATATCACAACATATAAAGCGGCCCCCTCTCTCCTCCTATGCGTGCTTACTTTATAGATAGGTTCTGAGATAGATGCATCTGTCGGAAGAGAACCTAGGGGAGAATGTTGTTGCCATGTGTTTAAGTATTGGTATCTTTTCTAAGAATATATTCCAGGGGTAGCTGGAAATTTTACCTTATGGGTTTGGGAAATATTTATTCTTGCTTGAATACTAACCACAGGCTAACAAATAGTATCTCTTTTCACTAGCAAAGAACTGCAGAGTCTTTTGAGAGCCTTCCGTCTGGCTTTTCAAGTCCCCACTACATCACAGTGGTATGTTCCCTGTGCCCTTTCTGTCAGCTGTATAGTACTCTGTGTCCATTTCAATAATAACTCCAATGCCATTTAGCCATTAGTTGGTTCCATGAAGAAGGCCAATAATATAACACAGCTCTCTGACTTGAGGCATAGATTTTGATTTCTGGCATAGAGACTTCCTTCTCACTCAGGCTAGGATTGGGGTGAAGGGAGTGAGGGTCAGAGCCTGTCTTTACTTAAAATGTTGGTATTGTTCATTATAAACTCTTGTATATTAATTTTTATTTTTAAAATAATGCATTGACATTTTTTATCTTGATTATGGAGTTTTTTTGGTGCCTCTCCCCCTAAAAATTGCCTCTGAGGTGTGTGCTCACTCCCTCACTCTAATCCTGGCTTGCTTCTCAAGGGTAAAAACACAATGATGGCCGCCAACGAGGCCTTAATCAACCTGAGAGGGCTTTCCACTAGAACACTCAATTAATTGTGGTTGTATCTTCCCTGGATCAATATTTATGAGACAGAAACAAATTAGTATACACACAATATATTAAAGACTGACTAGAAGAAAAAAAAAAGTCATAGGATCACTAGGGGTCAGCCAATCTGCCAAGGTCTCTGTCTCTTCATGCCGGTGTCACAGCCACAGAGTAGAACACTTCTTATTCAGAACAGAGCCCTGAAAGCACCAAGATTCTTAACTTGTGTTTTTAAAATCAGAAATTCTCATTAAATTTTCTTTATTCATGACTAAAAGGGTGTGATCACAGTAGTTTCAGTCCGAGGTTCCGCAGAATCCCCCAGTCACACAAAAGATCTCAGAAAGTGCTACACAGTAGAGGGTGGAGCTGAATGAGCGTATCTTCCCATTCCTCATTCAACCCATGCAGTCCATTGTGAACAATCAGTTCTGCTGGGATTTCAATGAAGATACTATTTGAATAAAAGCTCTGATGAGTAAAAAAATATATGAAACTCTCTTATATTATTGGAAAGATTGGCAAGAAGGTTGGTACAGGGAAAAATGGTTACTTATGAAACTTCACTTAACTGAACTATCCCCCAACTCTATCCCATAGCATTTTTTAAACCATCTTATGTTTTCCACAGAGCAGAAGAGGTGGTGGGTATGTGTGTGCATGAGTGTGTGATACAACATTATTTATTATAGAAACCTGCAAGTAAAGATCCAAGAGGAACCGCAGATCCCAATCCAAGTGCCAAAATGGTAGGTTCCTATGAGAGATGGTACCTTTTTAGGTTCCTATGATAGATACTACCTCCCCCCCACCCACCGAATACTAGCATTCCATTTGTATTCTTTACCCACTCATTGATTGACTGAGGACATTCTCTTTCCTTATCAAATTAATATGATGGGTGAAATTGTTTTCACTGATACCTTAAAATTGCTAACAGATAATTCTGCAGAGCATGTTTTAGCCCAAGAGATTTCAACCTGACCAAAGGAACAAGCTAGAATTCAAGAGTGTCAGAGCCTTGACATATTTAAGAAATTATAACGAAAACAAACTTTTTTCTCAATCTTTTGTTGGCTAGAGTATACACAACTATGGATCCTCTTTAAGTGTTTTAAAGGATATAGTAGTGCTGGAACTCACAGAAAAGGTGTAATTCATAATGGAACTGTTTTCTTCATGATTGCTTTACCAAACTTTTCATTTACTCTATCAATAAATAATTATATCTGAAATATGGTTTCACATTTATATTACCATGTCCATGTTAGAAAATGTATTAAAATAATTGTGATTTTTGTCAAAGACAGACAAAAGGAGCTTGGCTTCATTAGCAGTTTTTTTTCATTCATTCATTCATCCATTCAATTTTGTTGAGTCTACAATGTGCCGGGTACTGGGTTAATATGAAACTTTCCCCAGCAAAGCATTTGTATAAGGAATACTGCACACACTGCCGTGTTGGAGACTGATAAAGAAGGATGTATTCTAATGGTCCGTCCTTCCATTCATGATGATAAACACCCTCCCATCACTGGAACGTGGAGAATAAGAACACTCCTTTGTGCAAGCAAATGGTTGTATGCAGAAAATCAAAATGATTTTCTATCTTTCATGATATACTTATTCATTTTATAATAACCGTTTAATTACCCAAGGCTATGGGGATCAGGAAATGTCTGAATCAGTGTAGTATGATAGAATCTATAAAGATTACTCTAATTAGTAGATATAAATGAGCAACTGAAATACAACATGTTTATAGCTTTTACAGAAAACTTATTTTTAATCATCTCTTTCTGTTTAGAGCTTGAAATTGGATATCCAAAATGGCTGTGTCGGGCTAGGCTGAGAATTCTGGATGCAAGATCTTCACAACCTTCCATAGATATATACTACACAAATTTCCAAAGACAGGAAATGTTTAAGAGAAACAACCTCTTTCTGTAATTTTTACCTGTAGAATTCACATCCTCCATAGGCATATGCTACAAAAAATTTCTCATGGCTTTTCAAATGTTCTTTAGCTAACTGTAAAAATAAAGTCTCCTTGCTTTAGCATTTCCCTACAAAATGTTAATCTAGCTACTTTAAAAAGACTCAAGACATTGAGAATAATAAATTACAACACCGAGTCTAAAAGCAAAACATGGTTTAAAAGAGGTTATTTCTTTGGAGACATAAAGGTACTTACCCTGATTTAAGCATGACATGGTTACCATGAATTCTGGTCTAAATGAAATTTCTTTCCCGCAGAGAAGCCAAGGAAATGAGTGCAGGAAGGCATCAGATTCCTTTAGTTAATTAAAAAGTAGTCCTTTCATATTTCCTATCAGTGAAGGAGGCAGAAGGTTCTTAGGCATTCTAAGATAGTCACCATAACTACAGAGTAGTCCTTAAAATTGTACTGGCACAAAGGAAGACATTCAATGCTCCTGGTAATTCTAAATTCCTAGATTTGTCTTTCTAGACTTCCTTATAGAAGCTGACAGAGAAGTCAGAGGGTTAGAAGAGAATTTCGGAAAATTAACTCCAGCTGAGAGGATATACTCACAATTCCCATCGAGGGCTTTTGAGATCCTTCTAATGCATGGATTTGAGCATTTAATGTGCAAATTTCTGTGCCTTCTCTGCCTCATCCCTGTCAGTTTATTGTGGTGTGTGGAGTTGTCCGGGGAATGATTTCACCTGTTTCTTATACAGATGCTTCTCAGTGTGTTCTCTTCTGTTCTCTATTTTCTCTTTGTTAACTGTTAATGCTACATGCAACTATTTTTTGCATTTACTAAAATAAAGTTTTCAAGTGCTAAACGAAAATTTTCTGATTCAATTAAATAAAGCTGAAAATGAAGGAACAAGAGGATTGTCCTTAGTGAAATATTTGTTGCTATGCTAACTTGTTTATATATCCTAGAGGAGAGTAAGAGCAGCCAAGGACAGAAGTGACTCAGCACTTTTTCCCTAGGCAGCTTTCAGTAAACATTTGCTGTTCTAAGAATATTAATAAACGTGTACTGAAAGCAAATATTTATAGCATATACTAACTTAAGCATTTTATGTAAATTTGTGGAAAAAAGAAAAACTCAAGGTCTGATATATACTGTTGTTAAAAAAAACCATCACCATCAAATTGATTCCGACTCACAGTAACCTATAGGACAGAGTAGAACTGCCCCACAGAGTTTCAAGGAGTGGCTGGTGGATTCAAACTGCCAACATTTTGGTTAGCAGCCAACCACATAACTACTGTGCCACCAGGGCTTCATAGTGTTGTTAGGTGCCATCACAGAGCTTTCAACTCATAGCAACCCCATGTGACAGAGCAGAACTGCCCCATGGGGCTTTCTAGGCTATAATCTCTACGGAAGCAGATCACCAGGTCAGATCACCAGATTTTTTCTCTCACAAATCTGCTGGTGGGTTCCAACTGCCAATCTTTCAGTTAGCAGCTGAACACTTTAACTATTGCACCACCAGGGCTCCTTTGATATATACCAGCCCCACTTAAGCAAACAATAATCCTTCAGATTACCAAACTGAAGTGACAGCCACATGACCAAAGAGTTTCCCATTCTCCTGAACAAATTATCTGTTGATAAACAATCCACATTTTGGTGATATCTAATTCCCCCTATAAAAGGATCCTCTCCTGCTTTCTTACTTTTGTTATGGTTTCCATACTTGTTCCAGAAAACTCATCCACTCCCCTTCCTTCACCTTGATCCCCACATTGAATTAACTACTAATTTCTGGTGATTTTTATTTTTATTTTTTTCTCTCTGTAATTATAAATATGTTTGATACCCATTAAATCTTCCTGCCTCGATGCTTCCTGTATAAATAATATCTCTAGGCTTCTAGGATGCTTGCTTCTCTTCTCTTCAAATAATCCCAGGGGACTTCTGACAGTTAAGCCCCATTTATTTTGATTGGCGGTTTGAATTCAACCAAAAACACCTCAGAAGAAAGGCCTGTCGATCTGCTTCTAAAAAATCAGCCATTGAAAATCCTATGAAGCACGGTTCTACTCTGACACATTTAGGATCACCATGAGTCAGAATCAACTCAATGGCAACTGGAGGGGAAAAAAAAAAGGTGTTCTCCATGTTTACCCATACTACTTATCCCAGGCCTTAGAAACTTGACCTATACTCCTTTCAAATGTGGCCACTATCTATCTCTTCCAGACCCTCTCCTTCCAATATTGTCTATAGGTTACCAAGCAATTGTTACGGCTTCTCCCTTACCAGTTAACGCCTTGTAGGCCCAGCTCTGCCCCTGGTTATTGAGTCAGGAATATACACCAGGAGTCCCAGTCCCTCTTGGGAATGGAGGTATGTGAGGAGTTGAAATTAAGTCTCCAGACCCTATAATCAGTTTTTTAGGGATGAGCCTTAGATGTTTCCATAACTTCCACACAATTCCCAACGGTCTCTAAGGCTAAATTTTACCTCAGTCCTATCACTGCATTTCTGGCCCCAAAATATAGTATCTCACCCCCATCATTTACTACCTCAGTCTCTAGGACTGAAGCCCTGCCTTCATTGCCAGCCTACTTAACTACAGCCCTGATACTTTCTGGCTGTTGTTACCTCTGGAGGCGGGGTCGGGGAGGACTTGCATTCTTTCTCTTTAACTGACAGGAACCCTGTTGTGAATGGACAGACCTATTAGAACTACAGAGTAAGTACTTCTGCTTTCCACCTCAGCTCCTATTAACTTCTTGCAGCCCTGCCCCATACACAGATTCAGAATCCTTCGTGATGCTGGTACTTGCCTAAACTAGGACTGAGCTTGTTACATCCTTGGGATGCTGTGTCTTGGGGTACTGGGCTATCCTCTGCAGCGAGGTCAGGTCCCCCTCTGCCCTGAACAGAGATGGATTTATCAGGAAGCTGATGAAGCTTAAGCTTCAGGGCCCATCACATGCACTGCCCCTCCCAAGACCTTTCCTCTAATTTTTATTTTTACATTTTTCCTTAACAATCAGTGGAATTGATTTTGGAGAGAGTGAACCCAAATGATTTATTGGTAACAGTGGCAAAGTCTATAGGAAACAAATAGGAAAAAAAAAATCATCTTTGTTAGCCTGAGGTTGTGGTCACAGCTGGGACAAGGAATGGACAAGGCTGAAATTGAATGGGGGAAACCTGAAAATGAGAGAATCACAGAAGATGTTGATAAACTCTCCACACAGCCCTGGCCAACTACAGAATGCATGCATGGTTGTGGAGAGACCTGAGAAATTGCCACAGAAAGTAAAATCCAAGAGAGGATTAAAAACTGGCTAAGTTTTGAGTACCAACCTAAATCCAGCACAGATCAATGGCAGAGGGCCAAAGCCTTACAGGCTCATAGGATTTGTGCAAAAGCCTTTGGTTGACTACTAAGCAATGCAGACCCAGAGGAAAGCCACAGAAAAATAGGATAAAGTACAAAAATAAGCATTACAACCTGAGAAGAGACATCAGAGGCTGCAGGGTCAGGGAGTAGTGAAGGATAGATTCTGCAGTTTAAGTTCAGGCAAGTAACTGTTAAAAACACTCCAAAAAATAAATCAGATCCCTATTTATTATCTAAACCCTATTATACTATAATATATTATCTAAACCCTATTTTTCCAAGCAATCTCAAGTATATACATATTTATATCAGTACTGCCAGGAATGCAGTGATGGAACCCAAAACAAAACAAAAATCCTCATCCACAGATGATCTATCCAGCATTCAAGTCTCAATGATCTCCCTAGAGCCACTCTGATTTTTTCTGAAGGTACCTGTCCTGCCAGTTGATTATGGAATTCAAGAGCTGTCATTGGATGTACTAAAATAGAAATTCATGTTTTAAAGAAAGGTAATAACTTTCTTTTTAGCATGAAAATGTGTAGTAGGCCTGTATGAACTCTGACTTAACCCATCAAACAAGTTCATAGAATGACCAGTAGGTGGCCACATAGTAAACTAAATCTCAGCTGAAAAACCTGCTTAATGATTCTATCACTTTTCTAGACAACACTAGGCTTTCAAAGTCATGACTTTAAACTTACTAAGAAATTTGTTAGGCTCAGTCTCTTGTTATTGAAGACAGAAATCTAGATGAATTTTCCCGGACAACACTTCCTTCCTTGCCAGGGTCGTTGTTTGAGGCAAACAAACAGGGGCCCTACATACCCCTAAACAAAAAGGGAGCTGGGCTGACAGCCTGAAAGCTTTGAATGGAGATTTTAAATTGGGAAGATAAATCATATTTACTGTACGTTCTGGAATCCAAGCTTCCTGGAGCTTATGTGCCAATAGATCTAAATAATCCACTTTCCTGAAAACTACTGCAAGTGACTAGTTTTTATTGTTTGTTTCAATTTTATCCTATTTGTTTATTCTTTTGAAGACCTGCAAACTAACTCGGTCCACTGCTTCCATGGAAACTTGAAGAGCTCCCCTTTTTTCCAGGGATATATAATGGATACTAAAGGTCAAGAGAAGCCAGGGGCCCGTGTGACTGATCTGACTTTGTGGTGGACCGTTGATGACAATTTATGTCCCTCTACTAATCATTACCAACAAGTGAGAGACATCAGTTAGATTCCTGAGGTTATTGGAAGCTTCCTGGTCACTGTCTAACGGAAAGTCGGGCTTTTATGAAGCCCAGGAGCTGTTATGTAGGGAAGTGGCTGTCTCCTGGGCTTGATAGAATCCATTAACATCTTTCTTCAGGAAAAGCTGTAACTGTGAGCTATCTGTAATGGATACTGATTACTAAGAAAAGAAGATACATATTACTTTAAACTTCAGGGGTCTCCAGGGACAAAAGTTATAGAAAAGGGGGTCTTTGGGGTCACAGGAATGCTCATTGGGAAGAGATTGTTATCAGTGCCGTTTTAGAGAATCTTAGGTAAGTGAATTCAAAAGCCAATACCTCTTGCTCAAGGATATCGGCAATTTGCCACAACAGTGAGCGCAAACATACTATTTATTGAGTGGACACTATTTGTGCTTCTAGCACTCCATACGTATTATTTCATTAACTTCAAAACAACTCTAAATACTATTACCTAAAAAAAAAAACCAAACCTACTGCCATCGCGTCAATTCTGACTCACAGCGACCCTATAGGACAGAGCAAAACTGCCCCATAGATCTTCCAAGGATCACCTGGGGGATTCTAACTGCCGATCTTTTGGTTAGCAGCTGTAGCTCTTAACCACTACACCACCAGGGTTTCCCTAACTACTATTAGTATCATCCTTTTACAGTTTGAGAAAATCGAGTCCAAAAGAAGTTACACATTTTCAAGAAGAGATATAGCCAATTAAGCAGTATAATCAGGACATTACCCAAGCACTTTAACACCAAAAAGCATGCTTATAACCACTATTATGCTGCTAGTGAAAATGTAATTTTAATGGGGAAAAAAATGACTGAGTTTCCCAAAATTCAGGAGGTGTAAGGAAAACTAATACCCTCCCATTCTCATCCCCCAGCCACCAAACCTCAGAACCTATGAGAGATGTGAAGCTACATCAACAGATGATGTATGGAACTACACAGCTAGCAAAGAAAAGCGAAGCCAGGCAGCACTCGCTTCTCAATTTAGCCAAACCATGGCTGAGATGTTATTGTTCAAGGTAGAGCTTCATTTGGGGATAGATCTGAGACTTTAACACCGTTCACAGCTCTCCTAGGTCACTCCCTAGCAGACACTTTGTGATCCTGGAATCTTTTCTTTGTTCTACAACTACTTCAGATTCTAGAAGAAGTTTTCCAACAGAAAAGGCCTTTATCCCTCCATCTCCCACCTCCACTCCCACCCCGCTATCTTTTAGGATGTCTTAGTTCCACTTGGTGTGCTTAGAAAAGCTGTTTGTTTCTGCCTCAGCCATCTCTGGGCAGAGAAGGGAAGCCAGCAGAATTATTGCCAAGAGGCAGCATCCTGTGAGCCAAAGGATGACAGGGGTCAATAAATAGGTGGAACACTCTGATAAAACTGTCATCCTTGCTTTAATGAAGGGAAAAGTCACTCATTATTGAAGAATGCACTAGATAACTGGTCACTTAACACAGAATGGAGAACATCTGCAGAGTGCCTTCCAGACGCCAGGCACTTTGATGTTTCTCATTGATCCCCACTGCAAAGCTCTGTGGCGAGTATTTTACATACTAGGAAACTGGGGTTGAGAGATCCCTGCATACACAGCTGGTAAGTGGCAAAACAAGAATCTGAACACAGGCCACAGTCCAAAGCCATGACTTGAACTGTTGCTTATCCAGTTTTGAGGTTGGCCTATCATACATCCATGTGACGTTATCACATGTAGCAACTGAATGAACTAAGTTCATTCCTGGAACGGGGCTTTGATCCAGAAAGGAGCTGACCAACAGAGAAAAGGGAGTGGGCCCTCCGCTGTCCCTGCCAAGGTTTTTCAGACAAAGCAGCAAGGTATCAATTTAATTTTCACATCTTCTCCAGATTCTTCAAAGTAATGACCAGAGAGTAGGAAAAGTTTTAAAGGTCTGTTGTCATTCTAGTAGGAAAAAAAATTATATAGAGAGACAGACAGCCCTGGTGGCACAGTGGTTAAGAGCTCGGCTGCTAACCAAAATGTTGGCAGTTCGAATCCATCAGCTGCTCCTTGGAAACCCTGTGGGGCAGTTCTACTCTGTCCTATAGGGTCGCTATGAGTTAGAATCAACTTGACGGCAACGGGATATATATATATAGGGTTTCCAAGGCTATATCTCTACGGAAGCAGACTGCCACATCTTTCTCCCACGGAGCCGCTGGTAGTTTCAAACCACTTACCTTTTGGTTAGCAGTCGATTGATCATTTTAACCACAGCACCACCAAGGCTCCTTATATATGTATACATGTACATGTGTATATATATATACACACACATATATATGCATATAGTATATGTATATATAGACAAATCCTCCAGCATTTAAAGTCATTGTCTCACATTATCAGCATCAGCCTTTTGTGAAATAATGGCCAGAGTAACATTCAGGGTTTCTAGGTTGTGTTGCACTGTCCTTTGAAACCTGACTTGACCCAGGGACATGTGAGTGCAGCTGGAGATTAATTCAGTCTTCTCTGAAATGGCTCTGGAGTTCCCACTGAAGAAAGGGATTTCTAAAGTTCAAGATATCATTACCTACTGCAGTCTTTGGGCTGGCTGAGAGAAAGAAGAAACAATCTCTTAAGTAGCACATTGAGCAAAGTTGATGCCTCAAAACCAAGGCACTGCCAAGTAATTCAGAAGAGAAATAAATCAATTCATTCCATCTTGTTAATGCTGCCTTGGCAGTTTAACATGTTTCAATGCTGAAAATACCACCAGCTGGACATTATGAGACTCAATATCTCATCTTTAGAAATGAATTATCGGGTACATGCCCAATCTAATGTTATACTCTTCCTTTGGTTTACTTGGATCTTCAAGTGAGAGAACACTTGGACTTAGAAAGAGTAATAAAATGGCATAACCATACAACGTCGTTTCCTGTATCAGAACAGCCAGAGCTATAATTTTCCTCACTAGGACCCCCTAGTGGCCTTCTAAAAATAACCAAAATAAGAGCCTGAAACCAAGAATACTTGTAGATTTTAGATGAAAAAAAAGTATAAAAATAACAAAATATATAACAAATATTTAGGTTCTGCTTGTTTATTTATTAATTTACGTCTTCATTCAACATTGCTTACTGTGTTCGAGGTATTGTTCTAGGTACCTGAAGACATATAGGTTTATAAAGTTCTGCCCTAAGAAACTCAAGCCTCATGGGAAAGCAAAATAGGCTTCTAAATGGAAAGTCATAAAATACTGTGAAAAATGGAAGAAAGGAACAGAGCAGTGGGGGTGATTGTCCAGAGGAAGGAAGAGGAGGCACGCACTGTTTGGAAGGGAGAAGGCTTCAGAGAAGAAAATTTTTATCAAGGTCTTAACAAATGGACAAAGACTTGCAAAACAGAAAATTATCATCTGGGGAGAAGAAGCAACAAGTCTATTCATATTCAGTGGCATTCATCACATTCACAAAATTGTGCAGTCATCACCACTCTTTTTCCAGTTTTTTTTTTATCATCTCCAATAGTAACTCTCTACCCACTGAGTTTTTAACTGTCCATTCCCACCTAAACCTACCCATATACCATATTTATTGTGTTTTTGTTGAAAGTTTACACAGCAAGTTAGACTCCCATTTGACAATTTCCACACAAATAGTTCAGTGATATTAGTTACATTTTTCATAATGTGTCAACATTCTCTTTAATTGTGTTCTGGTTGTTCTTCTTCCAGTACTCTAGTTTCCCTGCCCCCTTATCTTCTCTTCTTTGCTTCAGAGTAAATGTTGACCTCTAGGTCTCATACAGATGGATTTTCAGTAGAGCACCATTCTTTCTTTCTTTCTTTATTTTATTGTACTTTAGATGAAGGTTTACAGAACAAACTAGTTTGTCATTAAACAGTACACATATTGTTTTATGACATTGGTTAACAACCTCACAACATGTCAACATTCTCCCTTCTCAATCTTGGGTTTCTTATTATCAGCTTTCATGTCCCCTCCT